>NW_022986308.1:0-88748 GCF_902500255.1 Thalassophryne amazonica | reverse complement strand
ACCACTTTAATCATATCTTAGATCTTGTTCTGACTTATGGTATGGAAATTGAAGACTTAACAGTATTCCCTGAAAACTCCCTTCTGTCTGATCATTTCTTAATAACATTTACATTTACTCTGATGGACTACCCAGCAGTGGGGAATAAGTTTCTTTACACTAGAAGTCTTTCAGAAAGCGCTGTAACTAGGTTTAAGGATATGATTCCTTCTTTATGTTCTCTAATGCCATATACCAACACAGCGCAGAGTAGCTACCTAAACTCTGTAAGTGAGATAGAGTATCTCGTCAATAGTTTTACATCCTCATTGAAGACAACTTTGGATGCTGTAGCTCCTCTGAAAAAGAGAGCTTTAAATCAGAAGTGCCTGACTCCGTGGTATAACTCACAAACTCGCAGCTTAAAGCAGATAACCTGTAAGTTGGAGAGGAAATGGTGTCTCACTAATTTAGAAGATCTTCACTTAGCCTGGAAAAAGAGTCTGTTGCTCTATAAAAAAGCCCTCCGCAAAGCTAGGACATCTTACTACTCATCACTAATTGAAGAAAATAAGAACAACCCCAGGTTTCTTTTCAGCACTGTAGCCAGGCTGACAAAGAGTCAGAGCTCTATTGAGCCGAGTATTCCTTTAACTTTAACTAGTAATGACTTCATGACTTTCTTTGCTAATAAAATTTTAACTATTAGAGAAAAAATTACTCATAACCATCCCAAAGACGTATCGTTATCTTTGGCTGCTTTCAGTGATGCCGGTATTTGGTTAGACTCTTTCTCTCCGATTGTTCTGTCTGAGTTATTTTCATTAGTTACTTCATCCAAACCATCAACATGTCTATTAGACCCCATTCCTACCAGGCTACTCAAGGAAGCCCTACCATTAATTAATGCTTCGATCTTAAATATGATCACTCTATCTTTGTTAGTTGGCTATGTACCACAGGCTTTTAAGGTGGCAGTAATTAAACCATTACTTAAAAAGCCATCACTTGACCCAGCTATCTTAGCTAATTATAGGCCAATCTCCAACCTTCCTTTTCTCTCAAAAATTCTTGAAAGGGTAGTTGTAAAACAGCTAACTGATCATCTGCAGAGGAATGGTCTATTTGAAGAGTTTCAGTCAGGTTTTAGAATTCATCATAGTACAGAAACAGCATTAGTGAAGGTTACAAATGATCTTCTTATGGCCTCAGACAGTGGACTCATCTCTGTGCTTGTTCTGTTAGACCTCAGTGCTGCTTTTGATACTGTTGACCATAAAATTTTATTACAGAGATTAGAGCATGCCATAGGTATTAAAGGCACTGCGCTGCAGTGGTTTGAATCATATTTATCTAATAGATTACAATTTGTTCATGTAAATGGGGAATCTTCTTCACAGACTAAAGTTAATTATGGAGTTCCACAAGGTTCTGTGCTAGGACCAATTTTATTCACTTTATACATGCTTCCCTTAGGCAGTATTATTAGACGGCATTGCTTAAATTTTCATTGTTACGCAGATGATACCCAGCTTTATCTATCCATGAAGCCAGAGGACACACACCAATTAGTTAAACTGCAGGATTGTCTTACAGACATAAAGACATGGATGACCTCTAATTTCCTGCTTTTAAACTCAGATAAAACTGAAGTTATTGTACTTGGCCCCACAAATCTTAGAAACATGGTGTCTAACCAGATCCTTACTCTGGATGGCATTACCCTGACCTCTAATAATACTGTGAGAAATCTTGGAGTCATTTTTTATCAGGATATGTCCTTCAATGCGCATATTAAGCAAATATGTAGGACTGCTTTTTTGCATTTGCGCAATATCTCTAAAATCAGAAAGGTCTTGTCTCAGAGTGATGCTGAAAAACTAATTCATGCATTTATTTCCTCTAGGCTGGACTATTGTAATTCATTATTATCAGGTTGTCCTAAAAGTTCCCTGAAAAACCTTCAGTTAATTCAAAATGCTGCAGCTAGAGTACTGACGGGGACTAGAAGGAGAGAGCATATCTCACCCATATTGGCCTCTCTTCATTGGCTTCCTGTTAATTCAATAGAGCGCTTCGCTCTCAGACTGCAGGCTTACTTGTAGTTCCTAGGGTTTGTAAGAGTAGAATGGGAGGCAGAGCCTTCAGCTTTCAGGCTCCTCTCCTGTGGAACCAGCTCCCAATTCAGATCAGGGAGACAGACACCCTCTCTACTTTTAAGATTAGGCTTAAAACTTTCCTTTTTGCTAAAGCTTATAGTTAGGGCTGGATCAGGTGACCCTGAACCATCCCTTAGTTATGCTGCTATAGACGTAGACTGCTGGGGGGTTCCCATGATGCACTGAGTGTTTCTTTCTCTTTTTGCTCTGTATGCACCACTCTGCATTTAATCATTAGTGATCGATCTCTGCTCTCTTCCACTGCATGTCTTTTTCCTGGTTCTCTCCCTCAGCCCCAACCAGTCCCAGCAGAAGACTGCCCCTCCCCAACTGTTTGTTGTGATTTGGCGTTATATAAATAAAATTGATTGATTGATTGATTGATTGAATATCTCTAATGTGGAGGTCAAAGGACAATGTAGGATCAAAAATTACCCCAAGGTTCCTCAGTTTGTCAGTGTGATGTACAACCGTAATTCCAATGAAGTTGGGACGTTGTGTAAAATGTGAATAAAAACAGAATACAATGATTTTCAAATCCTCTTCAACCTATATTCAATTGAATACACCACAAAAACAAGATATTTAATGTTCAAACTGATAAACTTTATTGTTTTTGTGCAAATATTTCCTCATTTTGAAATGGATGCCTGCAAAAGATTTCAAAAAAGCTGGGACAGTGTCAACAAAAGACTGGGAAAGTTGATGAATGCTCAGTGAACACCTGTTTGGAACATTCTACATGTGAACAGGTTAACTGGAAACAGGTGAGTGTCATGACTGGATATAAAAGGAGCATCCCCAAAAGGCTCAGCCGTTCACAAGCAAAGATGCGGTGAGGATCACCACTTTGTGAACAACTGCATGAAAAAATAGTCCATAGTTCATAGAAGTCCATAGTTCAAACAACGTGTTCAGTTCAAACCTGAGGCAAACATTTTTCTTCTTCTACTAAGGTGGATTACAACTTTTTGTGGTACACAGCACAAACTACTGGACAGGAGGAACCTAGCAGTCAGTGTGACTCACTGATTTGAAAATGCAGCTCTTTCAGCCAGACGTGGTGCCGTGACAGGTAAATCATCTGTGTCCAATCAGATTTCAGGGTAGTCCAGTGAAACCCCGGCGTCTGCTCTAGCTCCACCCATGCCAGGTATGGTATTGGTATTGATCTGATACCAAGTAAATACAGGCCCAGTATCGGCGATATCGATACCGATACTTTTTCATATTTAAGCTTCATAGATCCAAAGGATCCAAAAGGCCAAGGATAGAATTTCGCCAAACATTGTACGTGACAACAAAATACATTATATCACAATCAACATTTTTGTTTAAAAAATATCACTCAACACAACTTAAAACAAAATCTCCTGAGGTAGAGGGCTGACAAACCACAAAACAAGGGTGCGCTACTCTGTGATGTGTGACACAGTGTAGCACTGCATTTTACAGAGAGAGAAGACTTTGATGAATCTGCATGCACAGCAGTCAGTGCATGCGGGAGAGAAAAAAAGCTTGAGTATTGATCTTTTTACACGAGGATCGTTCAATATCAATACCAGCATTGGTATCGATATTATCGATATTAGGATCAATCTGCCCACCTCTAGTGTTCAATATTTCCTGTTTCACTGTAACTGAAAAGTTGACACTTCCTGTTTAAGTGTGAGCTTGCCACTGAGTTCCTGCGAGATTCAATGGGATCTCGTCTGTCAATCCAGGAAGTGTTTGACATTTGAACATTTCCTGTTTTACTGTGGATTTGAAAATTGGCACTTCCCATTTAGGATGCCCTCTACCATGATTGAGCTTCGCGCCGCTGCACGACGCTTCGCTCATATAAAAGGAGCATCCCTAAAGGCTCAGCCATTCACAAGCAAAGATGGGGTGAGGATCACCACTTTGTGAACAACTGCATGAAAAAATAGTCCAACAGCTTAAGAACAATGTTTCTCAGCGTTCAATTACAAGGATTTTAGGGATTCCATCATCTACAGTCCATAATATAATCAGAAGATTCAGAGAATCTGGAGAACTTTCTACACATATGCGGCAAGGCCAAAAACCAACATTGAATGCCTGTGACCTTCGATCCCTCAGGCGGCACTGCATTAAAAACCAACATCATTGTGTAAAGGATCTTACCGCGTTGGGTCAGGAACACTTCAGAAAACCATTGTCAGTTAACATTGTCAGTTCGTCGCTACATCTACAAGTGCAAGTTAAAACTCTACCATGGTGGCCAAGTGGTTAATGCGCTTGGTTTCAGTGCGGAATGTTCCGGGTTCAAATCCCACCCCTGCCACATTTTCTCCATGTAATGTGGAGTTGCGTCAGGAAGGGCATCCGGCGTAAAACCTGTGCCAATTCAACATGCAGATCCACCTTGGATTTGCTGTGGTGACCCCGAGTGCAAACACGGGAGCAGCCGGACGGACTTACTATGCGAAGTGAAAGCCATACATCAACAACACCCAGAAATGCTGCCACCTTCTCTGGGCCCGAGTTCATTTGAAATGGACAGACACAAAGTGGAAAAGTGTGCTGTGGTCTGATGAGTCCACATTTCAAATTGTTTTTGGAAATCATGGACGTCGTGTCCTCGGGACAAAAGAGGAAAAAGACCATCCAGATTGTTACCAGTGCAAAGTTCAAAAGCCAGCATCTGTGATGGTATTGGGGTGTGTTAGTGCCCATGGCATGGACAACTTACACATCTGTGATGGTATGGGGGTGTGTTAGTGCCCATGGCATGGACAACTTACACATCTGTGATGGCACATCAATGCTGAAAGGTCCATCCAGGTTTTGGAGCAACACATGCTGCCATCCAAGCAACGTCTTTTTCAGGGACGTCCCTGCTTATTTCAGCAAGACAATGCCGAGCCACATTCTGCACGTGTTCCAACAGCGTGGCTTCGTAGTAAAAGAGTGCTGGTACTAGACTGGCCTGCCTGTAGTCCAGACCTGTCGCCCATTGAAAATGTGTGGCGCATTATGAAGCGCAAAATATGACAACGGAGACCCCGGACTGTTGAACAACTGAAGTCGTACATCAAGCAAGAATGAGAAAGAATTCCACCTACAAAGCTTCAACAATTAGTGTCCTCAGTTCCCAAACGCTTATTGAGTGTTGTTAGAAGGAAAGGTGATGTAACACAGTGGGAAACATACCACTGTACCAGCTTTTTAGAAACCTGTTGCAGGCATCCATTTCAAAATGAGCAAATATTTGTACAAAAACAATAAAGTTTATCAGTTTGAACATTAAATATCTTATCTTTGTGGTGTATTCAATTGAATGTAGGTTGAAGAGGATTTGAAAATCATTGAATTCTGTTTTTATTTACATTTTACACAACGTCCCAACTTCATTGGAATTGGTGATGTATGACACATGAGCCTAGGCTGAGTGTTAACTGGTTAAATTGATGCCGATGTCTCATTGAACCAAGAACCATCATTTCAGTCTTGTCAGAGTTTAAAAGTAGGAAGTTGCTAGACATCCTGTTTCTCACTGATGCAAGGCAATCTTCTAAGGATTTTAAGTGGATGAGATTACCAGCAGTTATCTGCAAGAATAACTGAGTATATAATCCCAAAATGCTGCAATATGTGCCCAAGGGGTGTTATATAAATGGAGAAAAGCAGGGGGCCTAAGACGGACCCCCGTGGAACCCCAAATTTCATGTCAATAAGGTTAGAGGTAGTGTTACTGTCCAAAACACAGGGAGAATGACTGGTCAAGTATGACGTCATCCATGCACTACTTCACTGGCTGTGATTGATTTTGTTGAACAGATTACAAATGCAATTGAAAATAAGAAATATAGTGTTTTTTTTTTTTAAATTTGCAGAAGGCATTTGATTCTATAGACCATACTGTGCTATTGGACAAACTGCAGAGGTATGGTATCAGGGGATTGGCATATGATTGGATAGTTAACTATTTATACAATAGATATCAGTGTGTACATATGACAACGGAGACAACGGAAACCCACTACTGGTGGCTGGCTCTCACTGCGGTATTGTATCACTTCCTGTTCCGGAGCACAGCGGTGTTTTGCTGTATCTGTTAGCTGTTTAATCTGCGCAGTTAGACTGATCTAGTTATCTAGATTACGATTTGTTTCCCAGTGTAATCTTTACGTGCCTTAACTAAAGCACTCCCTCTGCTGAATCACCTCTAAATTATTTACACATTATTCACTTTGCGTGTTTTTAGGAATCCGCTAGCTTAGCGCAGCTACTAGCTCTTAGCCGATTTAGCATGGTGGCTTCTCCTGTCTCTCCTGCACTTTTCTGCTCTGGGTGTGAAATGTTTAGTTATTCCTCGGCCTCCTTTAGCAGCAATGGTACTTGTAATAAGTGTAGCTTATTCGTAGCTTTGGAGGCCAGGCTGGGCGAATTGGAGACTCGGCTCCGCACCGTGGAAAATTCTACAGCTAGCCAGGCCCCTGTAGTCAGTGCGGACCAAGGTAGCTTAGCCGCCGTTAGTTTCCCTCTGGCAGATCCCGAGCAGCCGGGAAAGCAGGCCGACTGGGTGACTGTGAGGAGGAAG
This sequence comes from Thalassophryne amazonica, assembly GCF_902500255.1. NCBI lineage: Eukaryota > Metazoa > Chordata > Actinopteri > Batrachoidiformes > Batrachoididae > Thalassophryne > Thalassophryne amazonica. The sequence goes on along the minus strand of NW_022986308.1, from coordinate 82,043 downwards.
CGTAGTCCTAAACAGAAGCCCCGTGTACATCGCCAACCCGTTCACATTTCTAACAGTTTTTCCCCACTCGGCGACACACCCACCGAGGATCAAACTCTGGTTATTGGCGACTCTGTTTTGAGAAATGTGAAGTTAGCGACACCAGCAACCATAGTCAGTTGTCTTCCGGGGGCCAGAGCAGGCGACACTGAAGGAAATTTGAAACTGCTGGCTAAGGCTAAGCGTAAATTTGGTAAGATTGTAATTCACGTCGACAATAATGACACCTGGTTACGCCAATTGGAGGTCACTAAAATTAACATTGAATCGGTGTGTAACTTTGCAAAAACAATGTCAGACTCTGTTGTTTTCTCTGGGCCCCTCCCCAATCGGACCGGGAGTGACATGTTTAGCCGCATGTTCTCCTTGAATTGCTGGCTGTCTGAGTGGTGTCCAAAAAATGAGGTGGACTTCATAGATAATTGGCAAAGCTTCTGGGGAAAACCTGGTCTTGTTAGGAGAGACGGTATCCATCCCACTTTGGATGGAGCAGCTCTCATTTCTAGAAATCTGGCCAATTTTCTTAAATCCTCCAAACCGTGACTATCCAGGGTTTTTCTCAATTCAATTTTTCAATTTTATTTATATAGCGCCAAATCACAACAAACAGTTGCCCCAAGGCGCTTTATATTGTAAGGCAAGGCCATACAATAATTACATAAAAACCCCAATGGTCAAAACGACCCCCTTGAGCAAGCACTTGGCGACAGTGGGAAGGAAAAACTCCCTTTTAACAGGAAGAAACCTCCAGCAGAATCAGGCTCAGGGAGGGGCAGTCTTCTGCTGGGACTGGTTGGGGCTGAGGGAGAGAACCAGGAAAAAGACATGCTGTGGAGGGGAGCAGAGATCAATCACTAATGATTAAATGCAGAGTGGTGCATACAGAGCAAAAAGAGAAAGAAACACTCAGTGCATCATGGGAACCCCCCAGCAGTCTAAGTCTATAGCAGCATAACTAAGGGATGGTTCAGGGTCACCTGATCCAGCCTTAACTATAAGCTTTAGCAAAAAGGAAAGTTTTAAGCCTAATCTTAAAAGTAGAGAGGGTGTCTGTCTCCCTGATCTGAATTGGGAGCTGGTTCCACAGGAGAGGAGCCTGAAAGCTGAAGGCTCTGCCTCCCATTCTACTCTTAAAAACCCTAGGAACTACAAGTAAGCCTGCAGTCTGAGAGCGAAGTGCTCTATTGGAGTGATATGGTACTATGAGGTCCCTAAGATAAGATGGGACCTGGTTATTCAAAACCTTATAAGTAAGAAGAGGAATTTTAAATTCTATTCTAGAATTAACAGGAAGCCAATGAAGAGAGGCCAATATGGGTGAGATATGCTCTCTCCTTCTAGTCCCCGTTAGTACTCTAGCTGCAGCATTTTGAATTAACTGAAGGCTTTTTAGGGAACTTTTAGGACAACCTGATAATAATGAATTACAATAGTCCAGCCTAGAAGAAATAAATGCATGAATTAGTTTTTCAGCATCACTCTGAGACAAGACCTTTCTGATTTTAGAGATATTGCGTAAATGCAAAAAAGCAGTCCTACATATTTGTTTAATATGCGCTTTGAATGACATATCCTGATCAAAAATGACTCCAAGATTTCTCACAGTATTACTAGAGGTCAGGGTAATGCCATCCAGAGTAAGGATCTGGTTAGACACCATGTTTCTAAGATTTGTGGGGCCAAGTACAATAACTTCAGTTTTATCTGAGTTTAAAAGCAGGAAATTAGAGGTCATCCATGTCCTTATGTCTGTAAGACAATCCTGCAGTTTAGCTAATTGGTGTGTGTCCTCTGGCTTCATGGATAGATAAAGCTGGGTATCATTGGCGTAACAATGAAAATTTAAGCAATGCCGTCTAATAATACTGCCTAAGGGAAGCATGTATAAAGTGAATAAAATTGGTCCTAGCACAGAACCTTGTGGAACTCCATAATTAACCTTAGTCTGTGAAGAAGATTCCCCATTTACATGAACAAATTGTAATCTATTAGATAAATATGATTCAAACCACCGCAGTGCAGTGCCTTTAATACCTATGGCAGGGTTGGGACCAGGAAGCAGAGTTGTAGTCTTACACACCTCTCTGCAGCTTCTTCTCCCCCTGCCATCTTTATTAGTTGGCTATGTACTACAGGCTTTTAAGGTGGCAGTAATTAAACCATTACTTAAAAAGCCATCACTTGACCCAGCTATCTTAGCTAATTATAGGCCAATCTCCAACCTTCCTTTTCTCTCAAAAATTCTTGAAAGGGTAGTTGTAAAACAGCTAACTGATCATCTGCAGAGGAATGGTCTATTTGAAGAGTTTCAGTCAGGTTTTAGAATTCATCATAGTACAGAAACAGCATTAGCGAAGGTTACAAATGATCTTCTTATGGCCTCAGACAGTGGACTCATCTCTGTGCTTGTTCTGTTAGACCTCAGTGCTGCTTTTGATACTGTTGACCATAAAATTTTATTACAGAGATTAGAGCATGCCATAGGTATTAAAGGCACTGCGCTGCGGTGGTTTGATTCATATTTATCTAATAGATTACAATTTGTTCAAGTAAATGGGGAATCTTCTTCACAGACTAAGGTTAATTATGGAGTTCCACAAGGTTCTGTGCTAGGACCAATTTTATTCACTTTATACATGCTTCCCTTAGGCAGTATTATTAGACGGCATTGCTTAAATTTTCATTGTTACGCAGATTGTTGTGTGGGCCGCCAGAAGAGGAGGTACTGCTGGCCCACCACCAGAGGGCGCCCTGCCTGAAGTGCAGGCTTCAGGCAGAGAGGGCGCTGCCGCCATGGACACAGCTGGGGCTGACAGCTGTCGCTCATTACCTCTTGACAGCTGTCACCCATCTACTCAACATCATCTCACTCCATAAAGACCAGACGTCATCTCCACCTCGTTGCCGAGATATCATACTTCATAGGAGGTAATACTCTCAGCCTTTTTGTGAGATTTGTAACTCTGTTATTGTGAGAATTTGCAGGAGAACCGGTCGTTTGTGAGGAGGCTGTGCAAGACGGCGCTCCTTTTCAGCTGAGACCGCTGCAACATATTGAATGAGAGGTGGAGGTGGCATTCCCACCGTTGTTGTTACTGGGTGTACACACACCCACATTTGACTGTCTTTGTTCTTCGCCAGCAGTACCAGATCCGACAGTCGGGGACGGTGATCACCTGGGAATTCGGGACTTGCCGGCTCCAGTATTCACCAGGTTCTGGGGCGGCGGAAATCGTGTGGTTCCGGCTCTTCTTAGGACAGACGTCTTCTATCCTCGAGCCTGCCCACACGTCACCTCTGTGTATTGACTGTAATGATATTCTGTGATTGTCTGTATGTTCGTTGTGCACATTCACAACATTAAATTGTTACTTTTTGGCTCATCTATTGACCGTTCATTTGCGCCCCCTGTTGTGGGTCTGTGTCACTACACTTTCCCAACACAGATGATACCCAGCTTTATCTATCCATGAAGCCAGAGGACACACACCAATTAGCTAAACTGCAGGATTGTCTTACAGACATAAAGACATGGATGACCTCTAATTTCCTGCTTTTAAACTCAGATAAAACTGAAGTTATTGTACTTGGCCCCACAAATCTTAGAAACATGGTGTCTAACCAGATCGTTACTCTGGATGGCATTTCCCTGATCTCTAGTAATACTGTGAGAAATCTTGGAGTCATTTTTGATCAGGATATGTCATTCAAAGCGCATATTAAACAAATATGTAGGACTGCTTTTTTGCATTTACGCAATATCTCTAAAATCAGAAAGGTCTTGTCTCAGAGTGATGCTGAAAAACTAATTCATGCATTTATTTCCTCTAGGCTGGACTATTGTAATTCATTATTATCAGGTTGTCCTAAAAGTTCCCTGAAAAGCCTTCAGTTAATTCAAAATGCTGCAGCTAGAGTACTGACGGGGACTACAAGGAGAGAGCATATCTCACCCATATTGGCCTCTCTTCATTGGCTTCCTGTTAATTCTAGAATAGAATTTAAAATTCTTCTTCTTACTTATAAGGTTTTGAATAATCAGGTCCCATCTTATCTTAGGGACCTCATAGTACCATATCACCCCAATAGAGCGCTTCGCTCTCAGACTGCGGGCTTACTTGTAGTTCCTAGAGTTTGTAAGAGTAGAATGGGAGGCAGAGCCTTCAGCTTTCAGGCTCCTCTCCTGTGGAACCAGCTCCCAATTCGGATCAGGGAGACAGACACCCTCTCTACTTTTAAGATTAGGCTTAAAACTTTCCTTTTTGCTAAAGCTTATAGTTAGGGCTGGATCAGGTGACCCTGAACCATCCCTTAGTTATGCTGCTATAGACGTAGACTGCTGGGGGGTTCCCATGATGCACTGTTTCTTTCTCTTTTTGCTCTGTATGCACCACTCTGCATTTAATCATTAGTGATCGATCTCTGCTCCCCTCCACAGCATGTCTTTTTCCTGGTTCTCTCCCTCAGCCCCAACCAGTCCCAGCAGAAGACTGCCCCTCCCTGAGCCTGGTTCTGCTGGAGGTTTCTTCCTGTTAAAAGGGAGTTTTTCCTTCCCACTTCGCCAAGTGCTTGCTCACAGGGGGTCGTTTTGACCGTTGGGGTTTTTCTGTAATTATTGTATGGCCTTGCCTTACAATATAAAGCGCCTTGGGGCAACTGTTTGTTGTGATTTGGCGCTATATAAAAAAAAATTGATTGACTGAGATATTGGTGGAACAAATTCTGAACTCACGAAAATTACTTGTGGGATGCCCGCGGGTTCAGTTCTATGGCCATTGTTGTTTCTTCTGTATATTAATGACACATGTTTGGTTTCCAGGTCCGCTGATGATATGAATGTGTTTTGTAGTGGGGATCACTTGGGACAGAAAGAGCGAGAGAGAAAGAGCTGCAGAAGTTTAAACAATGGTTTGATTCAAACAAATTATCGCTCCACTTTGGTAAGTCAAAAATGTATCATATTTGGAAACAAGTCCAGGATTTCCTGCAGAAATTTATTATTAAATGATATTGAAATTGAAACTGTAACTGATACAAAATTTCTTGGTGTTGTTATTGATGATAAACCGAGCTAGAAAACGCATATTAATTTTGTTAAATCCAAAATGTCAAAAGCCGTTGCAATTCTGCATAAAGCACAAGATTTAATTTCCCAACACTTATTAAGTATTTTATATCACTCATTGCTCGTTCCATACATGACCTGCTGTATTGAGGTTTGGGGGAAATACATATAAAACTAATACTAATCCAATATTTTTGTTGCAAAAGAAAGCTGTAAGATTTATTTGTAACAAATCACATTGTGAGCCAACGAATCCATTGTTTGCCTGTTTGCATATTCTAAAATTCTGGGACTTGGTTGATTACTTTACAATACAAATTATGTATGAAGTTAAAAATAAACTGCTGCCACAACATGTCCAGGATCTGTTTAAACTGAGAGACTCCAGTTATAGTTTGAGAGGAATTTGTCAAAGGTGTTAACATCTGGAACAATTGTCCCGACAACATTAAAGTATTTGGTACATTAGTAGGCTTTAAAAGACATTACAAGAATAACAAAATTGCATGCTATAGTTGAAGACTTAGGTCTATTGATTTGTTATTACTTTCAGGTTTGTGTGTTGTGTGCCAGTACTGTCTGGTTATATTTTGTAAATTTGAGTTCATTGACTAACTTTGCACGTTTTTTCTTTTTGGTATTTTTGGTATTTTGGTCATCGTGTGTGTGTATGTATGTATGTATGTACGTACATGTAGGTGTGTATACATGTAGGTATCTCTGTGTATATATACATATATATGTGTGTGTGTGTGTGTGTGAGATTGTGTAGATATGTATTTATGAAATTTTGTTTGTGTGTATATATTTCTTATTTTTTAGTACAAGGGGTGGGTATTTATTTATAAGCTTTGCTTCTGCCGTCACCCTTTCGGCCAGGCAGGACCTTTGTTAAATTGTTGTTGTCGATATTTATTGTAAATTGTCGTTGTTAAATTGTGTGCTCATTCATTCATTCATAGTGGCTGGGTTAAGGCATGGTGGGATATGTTTAACCTAATATCATCTATTTTCTTCTCGAAGTAATCCAGGAAATCTAAAAGGAGAGTGAACTACAGGTGGTTGTCCATGAATAAGTGGCTGCGCTGGTTTACGTTCCGATTAATTACATGAATACACTATTTACAGAGCAAGCAGCTGCCATCATGCACCATGCCAGCCACCAGCCTGATGCACATTTGCGCATCACATATGATGTGAATACGTGTGCAGTCAATAGCTCTGATTACATTTGGGACACCAGCTCTCGCTGCAAATTACACTTTAATGTTGGAATGTGATGTACCTGGATGACATTCAGATGATTGTCATAGTCATAGTCAATCAATTTATATAGCGCCAAATCACAACAAACAGTTGCCCCAAGGCGCTTTATATTGTAAGGCAAGGCCATACAATAATTACGTAAAAACCCCAACGGTCAAAACGACCCCCTGTGAGCAAGCACCTGGCGACAGTGGGAAGGAAAAACTCCCCTTTAACAGGAAGAAACCTCCAGCAGAACCAGGCCCAGCGAGGGGCAGTCCTCTGCTGGGACTGGTTGGGGCTGAGGGAGAGAACCAGGAAAAAGACATGCTGTGGAGGGGAGCAGAGATCAATCACTAATGATTAAATGCAGAGTGGTGCATACAGAGCAAAAAGAGAAAGAAACACTCAGTGCATCATGGGAACCCCCCAGCAGTCTAAGTCTATAGCAGCATAACTAAGGGATGGTTCAGGGTCACCTGATCCAGCCCTAACTATAAGCTTTAGCAAAAAGGAAAGTTTTAAGCCTAATCTTAAAAGTAGAGAGGGTGTCTGTCTCCCTGATCTGAATTGGGAGCTGGTTCCACAGGAGAGGAGCCTGAAAGCTGAATTCTACTCTTACAAACCCTAGGAACTACAAGTAAGCCTGCAGTCTGAGAGCGAAGCGCTCTATTGGGGTGATATGGTACTATGAGGTCCCTAAGATAAGATGGGACCTGATTATTCAAAACCTTATAAGTAAGAAGAAGAATTTTAAATTCTATTCTAGAATTAACAGGAAGCCAATGAAGAGAGGCCAATATGGGTGAGATATCTCTCCTATCAGCTCAAGGTTGATTAGCACACTCCTGACCGATCAGCCAGGTCCCTCTGGAATGCCCATGATGCCAGGAAGCCCAGTGTTGTCAGCACCTGTGTGGGCACATACAACCCCTGGCTCTTCATTGTATTGCGCTCTGTGCCGATCACAGTTCTGTGCGCAACTCCAGTAACAGCGGCCTTAGTAATGAAAATTGGTTTATGACAATTATTGTCATTTGCAAGTAAATCCTCATGTTCCCTGAATACATGCTCACGTCGGTTTCCACCATTTGCAAGATCCTCTAACAACACTAACGCAGCAGTTGTTAGTGTCATTTTACCATGGTTGCAATTTGTTGGGGGATAGGGGGGACATGTCCACCCCCCACCTTTTCAACCAGGGGGACAGAATATGGTATGCCCCCCACCCCCACCTTCTGACATATATGTGTGTACTTGAAACATGCTGTGTCAGTCTTATGTGCAAACCATGTCAGAATAGTATCTTTGTTTCTGTAAGTTTGTATTTTTTGCAGCATTGACTTGTTTCCAACACCTGTTTCTTGTTTGTCACATTCAGAATTTTCTGCATTTGCCCAGATTTGAATCCAAAAATAGTTGCCTCTAGGGACTAGTGTCTACACATAAGTATCAATGGACCATATGCTAATGTACTGAATTCTGAAAGTTAGAAAGGAAATCAGAAAAGCTATCTGGGACCTCAGAAAGCCCATCTGTAATTATTGCTTGATCTCCAAAATCAGTCTATGTGTTGTGGGCTGGGGTGTTTGGCTGGCTTGGTTTTTGTTTTCTGTTTCTCCCACCAGGTGGTATGCATTCAGGACTGAGTGGCTGAGCATTAGGACCTCACCCTGAACACCTGAGGCTTGTTTTCACGTGCAGGTCATCAGGACTCACAGCTGTGGTGTATTTTGTCTTAATCAGAGATTGCTGCATTTAAACCTTGAATGCACAGTGTGATTGCCAGAGACTCGACCTTGTGAGCAGACGTGTGAGATCGATGTCAGGAGAACAATCTCACCATCACGGACGCAGAGACCGCTCCAGGTTTGACGCCACATTCTGTGAAGGAGGATTGGGTGAGGTCTCACGCTCTTCAGCACACTTCCTGAGGTAATTTGGTTTTGGTGACTTTTATGAAGTAATGACAGTGGATTTGGTGTCCCTCACACCTTGTGTTATTGAGCTGTCACGTTATGCTAATTGTCTAATCAGCTTCTGCTGCAGTGGAGATTTGAACTGAGTTGTTCCGTGCCTGCAGGGTGAGAAGCTGATGTATAGATTTAAGCCAGGAAGTGTTTGCTGATTGCGTGCACCTTTGAGTTGTGTCTCTCTGTGTGGAGTTGGACTCACCTCATGTTTTCTTTCTTCACAGACTTGGTTTGTCGCGGCCACCTGGGGGGTGTCGGCGGGGTCCCTGGGTCCGAACTGCTGTGGCTCTGGACCGTTTGCGCTGTTGAGAGCGCACCGTGTTTCCACCTCACCAGACCGCGGACTTTTTAGTTGTTTAACACTTCACTCACTGTTATGTTTATTAAATTCTGTTATCCTTTGAACCGTGCTCTGCTTATTTTATGCTGGGTCCTTTCAAACGCTGGGTCGGTGCTCCGACCGCGTCTGAAACATAACAGTAGTCTCCGGTCATTTAACAATGGACCAGCGGAAGCAGAGATGGTATTTTTGCCGGGAAGGCTGCAGCAGATGTTGGAGTTGATCCGGGATCAGTTGCGGGTGCTCTCCGCCCGGGTTGTGCTCGTTGGTGCGCGCATGGTGGAGTTTACAGCTTGGGTCGTGTCACACCCCGCTGTTACGGCTGTAGCCCCATCTCCTCCCGTGCAGCTGGCTCCGACGCCTGTTGTAGCAGCCCCGGTGGTATTTAGTTTGCACTTTAAGCTGTTTGGTATAACCTGCTGTCGTTTACAGCAGTGTGTATTGGTTTTTACTCTGTTACCACAGGGATTTTCTTATTTGGCACTTTGGCTCCCTCTGTTGGTGACAGAGGCACATTACCGTCTAGGTTCAAAGGATGGAAAATATGTTTTTCCATTCTTTGCACTTGACAATGTAGGCCAATGTTAGTTTTTTTTATTGGTCTATTATCTGTTTCTTGTTTTAGTATGTGGTGTTTTTATCAGGGGTTAATTTGTTGTTTTTGTGGATTATAGCACTGTCAGTGGTCTGGTGGAGTTGAAATACAGGCTGTCTGGAGCATGGCATGGACCCAGGTGACTTTGTTTGTCTGTTGGTCTTTTTTATTTCTTTTGGTTTCACCTCCCAGGGTTTGATGGGACGGTCCTCTGGGGGGTGATTGGGGGGGTAATTGGGTTGTTTTTTCTTTTTTCTTTTTTTTTGTTTTTGTTGTTCCCTCTCTTCTCCTCTGGCTCCAGCCGTGTGAGCCGTACGTTGTCAGCGTTGTTGGAATGGTGCAGTTTGGTTATGCTGGGCGTTTCCCAGGTAACCTCTGCACCCGGGGGGGGGGGGGGGGGGGGGGTTCGGGGTGTTGTTTTTTTGTTGATTCCCTGTTCCACCTCCGGCTTCAGCGCGCCTTTGAGCCGTATGCCGTCGGCGTAGCTGAGGTTTGGGGCAGTGGAATATACCCGCAGCTGGTGGCTGGTTTAAAAGTTGGAGGGGTGGCGCCGTCTTGTGCCGTACGCCATTACCGCTGTTCCACTCCTCCCGGTTGACTTTTGGGGTATAGTCATGGTTGGTGACACTTTACGTACTTCCAGTTTCCACTGCCCTGAGGGGGTGGGGTTGGGGTTGTTTTGTTTGTATGTTTTTTTTTTCCCCCCAGTTTCCGCCCTCAGGGTGTGACTGTGGTGTCCTCTGGGGGGGAAAGGGCGGTGGGGTCCATCTAGCCGTAGACGGCCGGGACTGGGTCTGTTAGTCATGAGGGGGGGCGTCTCCTGGGGTTTGATGGAACGGTCCTCTGGGAGGCGCTGGGAGTCCCCGTGGGTGACTTTGGATCCCAGAGGGACCTCGGCTGTGGTTATTACTCCTGGAGCTGGCGAGATGTCCTCTGGGGGGTGTTGGTCCCTACATGTCGTCCGGGGGGGGGGGGGTGTAAGTTATTTTTTTTGCAAGCTTAAGTTTGGGTTGTGTCTTTTTTTTTCTCCTCTTCCCGGGGTTTGATGGGATGGTCCTCTGGGGAGGGGGGGTTGGTATGGTTGTTTGTGTTTGTCTTTTTTTCCTATTTTTGTCTTATGACTAAGCAGACTTTAACACACAGTCGGAAGAAGGCTGAGTGCACAGGTTCAAGAACTCCTGGCCAAAATTATGCAAAGTGAACAACTAAAGTAAGAGTCAACAGGAATGAACGCAAAGATGCAGTCAGAGGTGGAGACTCTAACAGGTTTGCTAAATGAAACAGAGGGCAAGACCATTAAAGTCAACAAAGGATATCTCTGCACTGGAGTGTCAGCTGCGGAGCAGTCTACTGCAGACAGGCTCAGGGTGATAAAGGATGAGCTCCAGGATGAGAGTGATAGTCTTGGCACAAAGTTCCCTGTTGACAGAGAAGAGGCGGCTGGAAGCGTGCATTATCCAGCTGAAGGAAGAACTAGAGAAGCTCAACATTTAGATGATCAATGACTGCATGAAGAAATTAACATTGCAGGTGGAGCAGCTGATGATGGAGCTGTCGTCAGAGCACAGTAACGCACAGCTCCTGGAGACGGGCCTTTCCCAGCTGGATCGTCAGCACAAGGAGCTGAAACTGAAGCTGCAGGAGGTGTTTTTTGTTCCCAGCCAACATTCCAGCCATGGTCCCTGGAGGGGGGCTTTGTTTTTTCTGGCCCAGGTCCGTGTGGTCGCTGGGAGGCTTCCCGTGAGGGTGGGGTACTGTTGTGGGCTGGGGTGTTTGGCTGGCTTGGTTTTTGTTTTCTGTTTCTCCCACCAGGTGGTATGCATTCAGGACTGAGTGGCTGAGCATTAGGACCTCACCCTGACTTGGTTTGTCGCGGCCACCTGGGGGGTGTCGGCGGGGTCCCTGGGTCCGAACTGCTGTGGCTCCGGACTGTTTGCACTGTTGAGAGCGCGCCGTGTTTCCACCTCACCAGACCGCGGACTTTTTAGTTGTTTAACACTTCACTCACTGTTATGTTTATTAAATTCTGTTATCCTTTGAATCGTGCTCTGCTTATTTTATGCTGGGTCCTTTCAAACGCTGGGTCGGTGCTCCGACCGCGTCCGAAACATAACACTATGCAAGTGAAATTATGTTCAGTATGAGTGTTGTCATTAGTGCCACTTTGAAAATTTAATTCATGATAAGTAGTTTATCCTAAACTTATGATCTGTTGTTTTTTCAAACTTATGCAAAAACAAATCTTGAGGAAAAAAATACAGTATGTGATAGTTAATAATTATTAAGAGCCTGTTCGTTCATATTTATAAATACATTTTACCACATTGCAGTTGTTTTTTTTTTTAATGAAAACTCAACCTATCATTCTTTTTGAGTTCTACACATGTGGTGATACCATATTTACACCAGGATGTTAATAAAATCAATGCTGGCTATTCTCAGAATAAAGTACTTATATCTATAGTTTCAAATTGCACAAGTCAAATGGTGTCCACTTTATGGTCTTCTCAAAACATTAAAATGACTGTTCTGGATGCTCAGAATGCATCTGAGCTTATCTAGAAACCGTTGGCTTCTGCGGGCCTAAAGCAGCCCCCAGACCCGTGGCCTATGGGCTTCAGCCCTGCGGGCCTCGCACTTTGTCCCCCCCAATTTCTAGTTCTAAATTGTGCCCTTGCATTTTACGCATCACTTTGCACGTTTTTATATCCACCCATATTACTGCAAACACGTGGATGTGTTAAATGTTCATCAGTGTGTCTCTGATGTGCATGTCACTCTGATGACTTCATGTTTTCACACTATCAACAGTTCCCAGCATCACCTCTACGTGTTGGCAGAGGAACAATAGCTGTAGAAACGTGTGCACGCCAGCCAGGATTTTTGCGTGATGCACTGCACATTTCCATACTCATTTCACTTTTGATACATCTGAACATTGCCGTGAGGATGGCCGTACACCAGGTTTTTGTGCGTAAGCAGGCTTTGTCCATGAGGCCCCTGGTTTCAGCAGAGCAGGTGTGTGTATTTGTGCATTCGTAACACATTCAGGCAGTCTGCAGTTCTTGACCGCACTTTCTGGCATTGTCTTATAAATATAGCGGTGTTACCTTTCTTTTTCATTTGGTCCTCGTCACCCTCTGTGGGAACTTCCGCCTCCTTCCGGGGAGAAGTACTCTGCGCTGGTTGCCATGGTGCATGGGAGAATCTGCGATCGATGGAGTGGAGGAATCTGCGTGCACACACTGATCCATGATTGGCATCACCTGGTTCATAGTATCCATGTCTGCTCATGCTGGCTTGGTCTCTCAGCTCAGTCATTTATCCTGGATGTCTGAAGCCAACGTTTTGTGCAATAGGGCCCAGGTCTGGGCTCTGGCTGGACCACTCAAGGACATTCACAGAGTTTTTCTGAAGCCACTCCTTTGATATCTTGGCTGTGTGTTTAGGGTCATTGTCCTGCTGAAATATGAACTGTCGCCCCAGTCTGAGGTCAAAAGAGCTCTGGAGCAGGTTTTCATCCAGGATGTCTCTGTACATTGCTGCATTCATCTTTCCCTCAATCCTGACTAGTCTCCCAGTTCCTGCTGCTGAAAAACATCCCCACAACCTGATGCTGCCACCACCATGCTTCACTGTAGGGATGGTGCCTGGTTTCCTCCAAACATGATACCAAAGAGTTCAATCTTTGTCTCATCAGACCAGAGAATTTTGTTTCTCCTGGTCTGAGAGTCCTTCAGGTGCCTTTTGTCAAACTCCAGGTGGGCTGCCATGTGTCTTTTACTAAGGAGTGGCTTTTGTCTGGCCACTCTACCATGCAGGCTTGCAGAGATGGTTGTCCTTCTGGAAGGTTCTCCTCTCTCCACAGAGGAATGCTGGAGCTCTGACAGAGTGACCATCGGGTTCTTGGTCACCTCCCTGTCTAATGTCCTTCTCCCCCAATCGCTCAGTTTTGACGGGTGACCAGCTCAAGGAAGAGTCCTGGTGAATCTGAACTTCTTCCATTTATGGCTGATGAAGGCCACTGTGCTCATTGGGACCTTCAAAGCAGGAGAAATGTTTCTGTTCCCTTCCCCAGATTTGTGCCTCCAGACAATCCTGTATCAGAGGTCTACAGACAGTTCGTTTGACTTCATTCTTGGTTTGTGCTCTGACTGTCATCTGTGGGACCTTATATGTAGACAGGTGTGTGTCTTTCCAAATCATGTCCAATCAACTGAATTTACCCCAGGTGGACTCAATTCAATTCAATTCAATTCAATTTTTTTTTTATATAGCGCCAAATCACAACAAACAGTTGCCCCAAGGCGCTTTATATTGTAAGGCAAGGCCATACAATAATGATGTAAAACCCCAACGGTCAAAACGACCCCCTGTGAGCAAGCACTTGGCTACAGTGGGAAGGAAAAACTCCCTTTTAACAGGAAGAAACCTCCAGCAGAACCAGGCTCAGGGAGGGGCAGTCTTCTGCTGGGACTGGTTGGGGCTGAGGGAGAGAACCAGGAAAAAGACATGCTGTGGAGGGGAGCAGAGATCGATCACTAATGATTAAATGCAGAGTGGTGCATACAGAGCAAAAAGAGAAAGAAACAGTGCATCATGGGAACCCCCCAGCAGTCTACGTCTATAGCAGCATAACTAAGGGATGGTTCAGGGTCACCTGATCCAGCCCTAACTATAAGCTTTAGCAAAAAGGAAAGTTTTAAGCCTAATCTTAAAAGTAGAGAGGGTGTCTGTCTCCCTGATCTGAATTGGGAGCTGGTTCCACAGGAGAGGAGCCTGAAAGCTGAAGGCTCTGCCTCCCATTCTACTCTTACAAACCCTAGGAACTACAAGTAAGCCTGCAGTCTGAGAGCGAAGCGCTCTATTGGGGTGATATGGTACTACGAGGTCCCTAAGATAAGATGGGACCTGATTATTCAAAACCTTATAAGTAAGAAGAAGAATTTTAAATTCTATTCTAGAATTAACAGGAAGCCAATGAAGAGAGGCCAATATGGGTGAGATATGCTCTCTCCTTCTAGTCCCCGTCAGCACTCTAGCTGCAGCATTTTGAATTAACTGAAGGCTTTTTAGGGAACTTTTAGGACAACCTGATAATAATGAATTACAATAGTCCAGCCTAGAGGAAATAAATGCATGAATTAGTTTTTCAGCATCACTCTGAGACAAGACCTTTCTGATTTTAGAGATATTGCGTAAATGCAAAAAAGCAGTCCTACATATTTGTTTAATATGCGCTTTGAATGACATATCCTGATCAAAAATGACTCCAAGATTTCTCACAGTATTACTAGAGGTCAGGGTAATGCCATCCACAGCAAGGATCTGGTTAGACACCATGTTTCTAAGATTTGTGGGGCCAAGTACAATAACTTCAGTTTTATCTGAGTTTAAAAGCAGGAAATTAGAGGTCATCCATGTCTTTATGTCTGTAAGACAATCCTGCAGTTTAGCTAATTGGTGTGTGTCGTCTGGCTTCATGGATAGATAAAGCTGGGTATCATCTGCGTAACAATGAAAATTTAAGCAATACCGTCTAATAATACTGCCTAAGGGAAGCATATATAAAGTGAATAAAATTGGTCCTAGCACAGAACCTTGTGGAACTCCATAATTAACTTTAGTCTGTGAAGAAGATTCCCCATTTACATGAACAAATTGTAATCTATTAGACAAATATGATTCAAACCACCGCAGCGCAGTGCCTTTAATACCTATGGCATGCTCTAATCTCTGTAATAAAATTTTATGGTCAACAGTATCAAAAGCAGCACTGAGGTCTAACAGAACAAGCACAGAGATGAGTCCACTGTCTGAGGCCATAAGAAGATCATTTGTAACCTTCACTAATGCTGTTTCTGTACTATGATGAATTCTAAAACCTGACTGAAACTCTTCAAATAGACCATTCCTCTGCAGATGATCAGTTAGCTGTTTTACAACTACCCTTTCAAGAATTTTTGAGAGAAAAGGAAGGTTGGAGATTGGCCTATAATTAGCTAAGATAGCTGGGTCAAGTGATGGCTTTTTAAGTAATGGTTTAATTACTGCCACCTTAAAAGCCTGTGGTACATAGCCAACTAACAAAGATAGATTGATCATATTTAAGATCGAAGCATTAAATAATGGTAGGGCTTCCTTGAGCAGCCTGGTAGGAATGGGGTCTAATAAACATGATGATGGTTTGGATGAAGTAACTAATGAAAATAACTCAGACAGAACAATCGGAGAGAAAGAGTCTAACCAAATACCGGCATCACTGAAAGCAGCCAAAGATAACGATACGTCTTTGGGATGGTTATGAGTAATTTTTTCTCTAATAGTTAAAATTTTGTTAGCAAAGAAAGTCATGAACTCATTACTAGTTAAAGTTAATGGAATACTCAGCTCAATAGAGCTCTGACTCTTTGTCAGCCTGGCTACAGTGCTGAAAAGAAACCTGGGGTTGTTCTTATTTTCTTCAATTAGTGATGAGTAGAAAGATGTCCTAGCTTTACGGAGGGCTTTTTTATAGAGCAACAGACTCTTTTTCCAGGCTAAGTGAAGATCTTCTAAATTAGTGAGACGCCATTTCCTCTCCAACTTACGGGTTATCTGCTTTAAGCTACGAGTTTGAGAGTTATACCATGGAGTCAGACACTTCTGATTTAAAGCTCTCTTTTTCAGTTCAGACTCCAGTTAAGCTGTAGAAACATCTCAAGGATGATCAGTGGAAACAGGAGACACCTGAGCTCAATTTTGAGCTTCATGGCAAAGACTGTGAATACTTATGTACATGTGATTTCTTATACCCCCATCACACTAGAGGCCAAATGAGCCTGAATCCCCTCCGAATGAAAATTCAACCCATATTCTGGAAATGCCGAGGTGCATTCGGAAATGTCGGACTGCATACTCATGACAGTCTAAACAGTCAGTCATGATCGTGTGGCTGCTCTGAATGTTTTGGTCATGTTCAAAACATTCGTGGCACAGTTGAAGTGGAAAAATAATGAACAGCAGTTGAGGTGGTCTGACTGTGTTCTAAATACTCTCACGGCATCAAAACAGCATTCGGAACAGTCTGATCGCACTCAAGAGACATTCACCATGGTAAGCCAAGTCAACTCCTGCTGTTCTGGACCGAGTTCATTTCATAAGTAATTAGTGTGTTATTTCCTCCTCCTACCACTAGGTGGTGTCTTTGTTTTTGGGGTTGGGCTTGACATTTGGGCAGTCATATTGAAATTCATGGTAGTCATGTGACAGCAACAACATCTTAATCCATCCTCTTTTGAAATCACTTATAGGAGCATCGTCTGTGAGTATTTTTGAAGGATATTGTTAGTATAAATATATAATGTGTATATTTCTGTATATTTTTGTAATTTCAACGAAGTGAGAGCTATTGATCTTTGACATGCTATTTCATATATCCAGCTAGTTACTGTAGTAGCTTTCTAGGCTAGCTGTAGACCATATGTTTGGGGATGTGTCTTAGATATCTTAGTTTATACATATTTTATGCTGATTGTGTGTTTTATTTTGTTTCTTCCTTTTAGTTTTACACCTTTTGCATGCTGTCAGTTTGAATAAATTTGCCAAATCTGACCAGTGTGTGATGGGAGTCATCTGTCTGTCTAACTGAAGAAGGGGGACTCTTTAATGAGGGCAGAACACCTGCCGACATGTGCTGAATGCTGCACAGAGCTGCCGGACAGCACCAGCAGTCCATCCCATTTGGGGTGTGCAAAGGAAATATCATAATGTGCAATGTCTGTAGCAAATTAACATTGTGCCACGTTGCATGAACATTGCACAATCAAACCAAAAACACTGTATGTCACTGGGAGACAATGCATCTCTGAGAAGCACGAGAGTAGCATGCACAGCTGAACGGAGTGTTACGTCCATAATGAGCATGATATTACAGATACATTGTCACCTCATGTGTAAGAAGATGCATCTGTAATATAATGTTGTCATGGCTGTAACACCCAATTCAGATGGCTATACGCCAGGGTAGGCAACCTGTTCCAGAAAGAGCCATGAGGGTGCAGGTTTTCTTTGCAGCCACTGACTCCACCAGGTGATTTCACTGATTAACTGATTCCATCTGCTCAAAGTGATATTAATCAGTAAAATCACCTGGTGGAGTCAGTGGCTGCAAAGAAAACCTGCACCCTCATGGCTCTTTCTGGAACAGGTTGCCTACCCCTGCTATACGCTGTGAGTCAGGGTGTCACAGAGACGCCCTGACTCACAGGGCTCTCTTTTTTTGTAGATTTAACAGTTTTTTTAATGTGAGTCAGCCGTGGTTCATTCACTGTAAATCCATTTACATATTATGTCTGTAAAGTTATCTACTGTGATGCTGTATTTTTTTTTTACAGGAAAACACTGGCAACCACAGCTGCCAGTGTTTTCCTGTAAAAACAACAGTCATTTTTTACAGTGTATAATGACGATACATCATCTAAACCATTAGAAATACTAACAATGCAAGCATTTACCAAGGCACTACAATGTAAGTAAAGTAAGTAATAACCTTTGGAATGGCTCCAGACGTGCCTCCCACCGCACGCCGACCACTTGCCATGCTGCAGCCTGTCATGTCATCCGTGTGATATGGGTTCGAAGTGGACAGATGCTTCGTCCACTACAAAATAGTAGTATCAATACTACTTGCAGTAGTAATACTGCAAGTAGTACTGATTCTACGAGTAATAATTCTTGGATTAACAATAATACATTCAATAAACCTGTGTCAATGTTTATTGGTGGAACCGACGAAAAAGAAATAATTGATTTGGTTCATAATTTTAAAAGTAAGAAATCGACTGACTATAATAATCTGGATATGGCTTTATTAAAAATAATTATTGATTGTATAGTAAAACCTTTCAACCGCATTTGCAATATGTCATTAAGTACTGGTAAATTTCCCTCTCAAATGAAAATAGCTAAAGTATTACCCTTGTTTAAATCCGGTGACAAACATGTTTTTTTCTAATTATAGACCTATTTCACTCCTACCACAATTTTCCAAAATTCTTGAAAAAATATTTGCTAAGAGATTGCATGACTATTTATTAAAGCATGAGATACTTTGTGATGAGCAATATGGATTCAGAAAATCTCGGACTACATCACTGGCATTGATGGATTTTGTTGAAAGTATAGTGACGCCAATTGATAGAAAACAATATACAGTTGGCATTTTCTTTGATCTACAGAAAGCATTTGACACGGTGAATCATGCAATATTACTAACTAAATTACAAAAATATGGGATCAGAGGTCTTGCATATGACTGGATAAAAAGTTATTTACAGGGAAGATTTCAATATGTTCAGTTCAATAACACTGACTCTGTACTTTGGGAAATTACTTGTGGAGTGCCGCAGGGCTCTGTGCTTGGTCCCTTGTTGTTTATTTTATATATTAATGATATAGGTTGGGTGTCGCAATTACTAAAGTGTATTTTATTTGCAGATGATACAACTGTCTTCCGTAGTGGTGATAAACTAGAACAGCTTCTGGACATGGTGGAAGATTAGTTGAAAAGGTTTAAGGCTTGGTTTGATGCTAATAAATTGTCACTCCACCTTGGGAAAACTAAATATATTATATTTGGAAATAAACAAGTACCTAAATGTAAAAGCCTTACTATAAACAATATGGAAATAGAAGTAGTAATGCAGAACAAATTCTAGGTGTTATAATTAATAACAAACTCAGCTGGAAACCACATATAAATGATATCAGATTGAAAATGTCAAAATCATCGCCATTTTGTATAAAACTAAAGACATACTTTCACAAAAAGGGTTACTTACTTTATATCACACCTTGATAACTCCATACATGACATATTGTGTTGAGATGTGGGGAAATACATATCAAATACTAATCAAATATTTCTTTTACAAAAACGAGCTATAAGAATCATCTACAATAAACATTAACGTGAACCAACGCATTCTCTGTTTGTGTCTTTACATTTATTAAAATTCCAAGATCTGGTGGATTACATCACAATTTAATCTTTGTTTAAAGCAAAAAGCCAAGCCTTACTGACACATGTCCAGAATCTGTTCAGGTTGAGGGACTCCGGTTACAGTTTATGCAGTTTTTAAGAAACCACCAGTAAGAACAAATGGAAAGGGTTTTTGTGTGTCTGTGACTGCGGTGAAGAAGTGGAATGAATGTCCAACAGAGATTAGAATGTGTGGTACTTTAGTATTTTTCAAGAGATTATTTATAAAGAATATTATAACAAAATATTACAGTGAAGAAAATATGATTTGAATTATAGGTATTGTTTAATTATGGACAAATATATGCATATGTGTGTGTTGTGGACATGTATGTATCATGCGTTTGTGTGAGTGTATGAATATGTGAGTCTGTGTCTGCGTAGTGATATGTGTTTACGAGCCTGTGAGTATGAGTGAATATAACTGTTAGATTTGTGGTATAAGGGGTGGGCGTGATCCGCTCTGCTTCAACCCACTGCCTTTCAGACACATGGGGTTTGTTTTTTGGTTAATATTATTATTTTGTTATAATGTTATATTGGTTTTTTATTGTTTTTGTTAAATTGTTATATTATTAACGTGTGCAGAATAAATAAACTCATTCATTCATTCATTCAAATAATTAGTCCATATGATGCCGCGTCCAGACAGAGCTTGCCGCTCGCTCGCTCGCTCGCCCAGCCACTCCCCTCTCTCTCTCTCTCTCTCTCTCTCTCTCTCTCTCTTACTCTCTCCAGGACATTGGGACTTTAGTAGACAGCAGACCTTCCTGCTGTCCTGCAACTGTAAGCGGTGATGAGGGTGGAAGTTTCTGTGTGGAAGATCCTGTTATGTGTCGGACGCAGTCGGAGCACCGACCAGCGTTTGACAGTAGGACCCAGCATAAAGGAAACAGAGCACGGTTCAAAGGATAACAGAATTTAATGACATAACAGTGAGTGCTCAATTTACAACCAATAAGTGCGCAGTCTGGCGAGGTGGAAAAACGGCGCGCTCCCAGCAGCACAAACGGTCCGGAGCCAGAACAGTTCGGACCCAAGGACCCCACCGACACCCCCCAGGTGGCCGCGACCAACCGAGTCTGTGAAAGAAGAAACCATCATGTGAGTCCACCACTCCACACACAGAGAGACCACTCAAAGGTGTACATAATCAGCAAACACTTCCTGGCTTAATCACCAATCAGCTTCCCACCCTGCAGGCATGGAACACCCAGTTCAATTCTCCACTGCAGTGGAAGCTGATTAAACGACTAACATAACAGCTCAATATAATAAAGTGTGAGGGACACCACATCTACTGACTGTACTCATGTTAGTCACAAAACCTAAAGTACCTCAGGAAGTGTGCTGATGAGCGTGAGACCTCACCCCCTCCTCTTTCACAGACCATGGCATCAAACCTGGTACGGTCTCTGCATCCATAAAGATGAGATGGTTCTCCAAACGTCGATCTCACCCATCTGGTCACAAGGTCAAGTCTCTTGCAAATACACACTGTGTACTCCAGACTTAAATGCAACCATGCCCCAATCCATACAGATGCACCACAGCTGTGAGTCCTGACGAGCTGCACATGACCAACCTCAGGTGATCAGGGTGAGGTCCTAATAACTCAGCCACACATCAGCCACTCAGTCCTGAACGCATGCCACCTGGAAGGAAAAACAGAAGACAGAAACAAAAGCCAGCCAGGCACCCCAGCCACACAACAGATCCCTGATGAACTGTACATTTCAGAGTGGCCTTTTACTGTGGCCAGCCTAAGGCACACCTGTGCAATAATCAGTATCTTGATCTGCCACACCTGTGAAGTGGGATGGATTATCTTGGCAAAGGAGACCACAGATTTAGACAGATTTGCAACCAATATTTGAGAGAAATAGACCTTTTGTGTATATAGAAAATGTTTTAGATCTTTGAGTTCAGCTCATGAAAAATTGGAGCAAAAACAATGTTGCTTTTATATTTTTGTTCAGTATATGATATCCAATATATGGCTTGATACATATAGTCCAGGTTCTCCTGATTGTGGGCGTACTGTGATGCATCACAGGCTGGAGGCTATCACTGCTACACCAGTAATGACGAGCGTGCACATCAATCAATCAATTTTTTTATATAGCGCCAAATCACAACAAACAGTTGCCCCAAGGTGCTTTATATTGTAAGGCAAGGCCATACAATAATTATGTAAAACCCCAACGGTCAAAACGACCCCCTGTGAGCAAGCACTTGGCTACAGTGGGAAGGAAAAACTCCCTTTTAACAGGAAGAAACCTCCAGCAGAACCAGGCTCAGGGAGGGGCAGTCTTCTGCTGGGACTGGTTGGGGCTGAGGGAGAGAACCAGGAAAAAGACATGCTGTGGAGGGGAGCAGAGATCAATCACTAATGATTAAATGCAGAGTGGTGCATACAGAGCAAAAAGAGAAAGAAACACTCAGTGCATCATGGGAACCCCCCAGCAGTCTAAGTCTATAGCAGCATAACTAAGGGATGGTTCAGGGTCACCTGATCCAGCCCTAACTATAAGCTTTAGCAAAAAGGAAAGTTTTAAGCCTAATCTTAAAAGTAGAGAGGGTGTCTGTCTCCCTGATCTGAATTGGGAGCTGGTTCCACAGGAGAGGAGCCTGAAAGCTGAAGGCTCTGCCTCCCATTCTACTCTTACAAACCCTAGGAACTACAAGTAAGCCTGCAGTCTGAGAGCGAAGCGCTCTATTGGGGTGATATGGTATTACGAGGTCCCTAAGATAAGATGGGACCTGATTATTCAAACCTTATAAGTAAGAAGAAGAATTTTTAAATTCTATTCTAGAATTAACAGGAAGCCAATGAAGAGAGGCCAATATGGGTGAGATATGCTCTCTCCTTCTAGTCCCCGTCAGTACTCTAGCTGCAGCATTTTGAATTAACTGAAGGCTTTTTAGGGAACTTTTAGGACAACCTGATAATAATGAATTACAATAGTCCAGCCTAGAGGAAATAAATGCATGAATTAGTTTTCAGCATCACTCTGAGACAAGACCTTTCTGATTTTAGAGATATTGCGTAAATGCAAAAAAGCATATTTGTTTAATATGCGCTTTGAATGACATATCCTGATCAAAAATGACTCCAAGATTTCTCACAGTATTACTAGAGGTCAGGGTAATGCCATCCAGAGTAAGGATCTGGTTAGACACCATGTTTCTAAGATTTGTGGGGCCAAGTACAATAACTTCAGTTTTATCTGAGTTTAAAAGCAGGAAATTAGAGGTCATCCATGTCTTTATGTCTGTAAGACAATCCTGCAGTTTAGCTAATTGGTGTGTGTCCTCTGGCTTCATGGATAGATAAAGCTGGGTATCATCTGCGTAACAATGAAAATTTAAGCAATACCGTCTAATAATACTGCCTAAGGGAAGCATGTATAAAGTGAATAAAATTGGTCCTAGCACAAACCTTGTGGAACTCCATAATTAACTTTAGTCTGTGAACAAGATTCCCCATTTACATGAACAAATTGTAATCTATTAGACAAATATGATTCAACCACCGCAGCGCAGTGCCTTTAATACCTATGGCATGCTCTAATCTCTGTAATAAAATTTTATGGTCAACAGTATCAAAAGCAGCACTGAGGTCTAACAGAACAAGCACAGAGATGAGTCCACTGTCCGAGGCCATAAGAAGATCATTTGTAACCTTCACTAATGCTGTTTCTGTACTATGATGAATTCTAAAACCTGACTGAAACTCTTCAAATAGACCATTCCTCTGCAGATGATCAGTTAGCTGTTTTACAACTACCCTTTCAAGAATTTTTGAGAGAAAAGGACATCAGTGATCTGATGTCCGTCGTGGTCTGATCACATGGGTGTACATGCATTACAGTGGTGTGATAGCCAGTGGGCCCTGGTTTACATGTCATGGTTTACATGTCATGTTTACAGGTCTCCAAAAGATAGTGGACCACAGTGCTCGCTCTGCCATGCTCCTCCCCTTAATTGCCCTCCACCCAGATTTTGGGTGGTGTTCGAACTGCAGTCGTACAGCATTCGAGGTGCATTTGTGATATTCATACTGTAATTTAACGGCATCCTAGGTATTCATACTGTGTTCCAAAAACATTTGGACTGCAGTTGGGAGCTGATACACACTGAATGTGCATGAATCAGTCGAGGTGGGATCCGCCCACATTCTAAGTAGTCGAAGGGCATTCTTAGACAGCTGGTGGAATATCTGTCCGATTGTGGCTCGAATTGTGGCTTCTTTTCCTGTTTGGTCAGATTTTTTGTTATTGTTGAGTTTGTGTGCCAAATAAATTCGTTCATCCATTCATTCTGCTTGATTCTGCTCATTCTTGGCATGTGTAATGGGGCCCTTAGTTTTTAATTTTTTATTAAATCTGCAATAATTAAAAAAACACCTTTTTTCTTGTCATTATGGGGTACTGTGTGTAGAATTTTGAGGAAAAAATAATTAATTCAATTTGGAATAAGGCTGTAAAATAACAAAATGTGGAAAAAGTGAAGCACTGTGAAACCTTTCTGGATGCACTGTAGAATAGGATAAAGATACATGTCAAACCTGCAACCAGTAATTTAATTTAATTAGATTTTGTGCTTACAGTCCTCGACACACTAAATCCTTCTAAACGGTGCCACCAGCTTCACATGACCACCTGCTATCAGTCGCACTTTTAATAAATCACCCACAAAACAGTCTCCAGCTCAATGTGTAAGGGTCTGGACTCTCCACGCGATTCAGTGTGAATGTTTTATTTGATGCTGTTGGGGTTGTTTTGGCATCTTTGTGGTAATTTATTCTGGTGATTGGTTTCATTTTTTTTACAATGAACATTTTGAGTTTTTATTGTCTTCTGCGATGTTAGCAATGTGTCGTGTTGTTTATTTTTCCATCACGTGTCCGCAGCGCAGAGTGGTGGTCTTACAGGGATGTAGCTGGCGTTGATGTAGTCAGAGCAGGGGTCATCATCCACATAGGACAGCTTCACCCGCGTCGAGTCATCTGAACACAAGATAAATCAGAGCAGCTATGTCATATGACGTCTGTAAATGAGGAGGGGCATGGCGTTTGCACTCACAGGGCCAGAATATTGTTGTAGCGGTTCTTTCCACGGTTCTCAGGCAGCAGGGCTGTGTCCAGAGGCTGGTTCCGGCCAACGTCTTTCAGGTCCTGAGAAGACAACAACGTATCCACTGTAACATCCAATGCAACATCAACGGTTTAGGGCCCTGTTCCACTGGGGAGAGGATTAATTGCGCATGAATTGAGTACACAAAGTACGGGCGTTTGTTGTCGTCCGCAACAAAAATGGCCAAAAATGACAAATGTCCCAGTATGAATTACGGATATATTAATAATATATAGTGAATATATGATGAACAATCACAGTTATATAACATGTGTAGTGAGGAAACGGATCCGACACATTGAGATTATCACGGCAGTATTACAGGTGTATTATGAATGCATTTCGGACGTGTTGACAACCCCTGGTATTGTCCTAAATGTGTGTTGCCGCAGATGTCTGACTCTTTGTTCGATCCTGCTGATGATGCCCTCCAGCCTGTTGATCCAGTCTCAGACGAACCCGAACCGAGGCAATACAACTTCCTGCACTCCAAGGGCCTCAACTTCGTACACATCAACATGCGGAACCTTGTTCCAAAGCTGGATGAACTACGCAGGTTGGTGGTGGACACTGAAATAGCCGTGATAGGAGTACGGAGACATGGCTCGACGCAACAGTGTCAGACGCAGAAGTGGAAATACCTGGTTACCTGCTTACACGTAAAGACAGGAATCGTGAAGGCGGAGGTGTCAGTATTTATGTAAGGAGTGACATTGCTTTCAACCCGCGGAACGACATCAGCGATGATCTAGAGACAGTATAGACTGACATATATCTCCAAAGACGAAGCCCATCCTCATCGGCGCGTGCTATAGATCACCAAAGCAGACAGACTTTTTCTAATGTTTAGAGGAATCATGCATGAACTGTGACAGCTTCACAGCTAGGGAATGTATTATAATGGGTGACTTCAATGTGGACGTTAGTGCTCCTAAAGCAAAAACCAGTGAACTTCACACTAGCTATAAACTTTTTTTTTTTTTTATCGCAGTTTGATTTGTCACAGCTAATTACTGAGCCAACAAGGATTACTCCAACCACAGCAACTGCTCTAGATTTGTTTATTGTATCTGACCGTGCCAAAATATCTCAAACTGGTGTATCAGATTTCACTGTTAGTGATCATCCACTCATTTATTGTACTCGTAAGCTTAAAAAGTCACCAATTAATCAGCATAATGGTATACATATCAGGTCTCTCAAAAATTATAGTAAACAACTGTTTGAAACTTGTCTGTCTGAGGTGGACTGGCAGGAGGTGTATGGTTGTACATCGGTGGATAGGGCATGATATGTATTTAAAAATAAGTTTCTCTCCATCATGGACCAAATAGCACTGCTCAAATATGTTTGCATTAAACAACATACAGATCCCTGGATGACAGGAAAGATCCTGCATCTTATACATCATCCCATGATGAAGAACGTTTCAAAGAAGACATGGCAGGAATTATACACACATTAGGGATATACTATCCAGGTAAGCATAAGGAGGGGCAGATCCTGGCCGTTTTGAAGAGCCCACCAATCCCAAAGGACAAGATGGGGACCAGAGAGTGGCTTGTATGGTGGTGTAAACTTCTCAGAGAAGAGTGGAAAAAAGGACAAATCACCACCTTAATAAGCCCCAAGAAAAGTTATGACTCCGTAGTAAAAATGACAGCTGGGTTGTTGGAAGTAGAGACGGTCCTGGTTGATGTTAAAGCAAAATCAGTGTCTGCATATGCTGAGTTTAAGTCCATGGCAGAACGGCTAAAAGGGTTAAGAAGAATGCTTAAGGAACAATATCCTATAATGGAAGATATGAGTGGAAGTCAGATCCTCGATAATGAAGACGAAGGCAAGATAGACTCCCAGGCCGAATCCGAACAAAGTGATGAGGAACACAACCCAGAGGTAGGTGGAGATGAATCGATATCCCTGGGAGGTCCTAATCCTGGGGGAAGTGGTCAAGAATATAAAAGCCTGGACCAGCTCCACACAAGCTTTGACCCAGAGTGGCCAAAACTGCCCCTAGGAAGTGTGAGAGGAACAACCTCAACAGTTAGAAAACAGACAGAACGCCTGGTTGAGCAGGATAAAGACGAAGAAGCCTTCAGGGAGTGTCTGGACAGATATTCCATCAATCGCCGGAATGTGGGCCCAGAAGCTTGGGACAGCTTAAAGCTGAAGAATGTGTTGCCGGACCGAGTTACCATATTAAAGAGGAAGGGCGTTCGCAGGAGATCTTTAGAAAATCTAAAGCAAAAACCCACCATGTATACACTGAATCTGACTACATGGAGGAATTGGACCCTATGCCCGAAGGAACCAAAAAATGGTGGCCCAAGACGGAAGACAGGCATATCATTATTTTGGCAGTCCTTGGGATATAGATGGAGATAGTCTCATTGTCTTCACAAATCCCAGACTGAAAATTGCCAACCGAAATTCCGAGCAAAGCTCAAGGAGCGGGCAGGCAGAGAATACCAAGAAGAGCTTAAGAATATAAAGGGGAGAGATCTGGACGGAAGATCGATGGTGATAACAAGCGCACCACGAATGGCTTATCATGCACTCATACATGTGCCCTTTGAAAGCTACCCAGGGAGAGAAAATCTGATCGAATACATGGAGGAATGTTGATAACTCTGGGAACAGCTATTGATTTGGCCAAAGAATGCCAGCATCGGCGGGTGGTGATATGTGTGGACAGATTATGATCTGGACATATGACATGGGAAGAGGCAGAAAAGATTGCCATGGCAGCCGTGAACCTATACATGCGTACCCCAGGAGCATGGGGATCAATGAGAGAAATTGTGGTGGTCACTAGCAATGAGCAGGAACAAGATCGAGTGAGAAGGGCACTTGAAGCGGTGAACCTAGGACCAAGTAGAGCAGGTCCAAGGAAGGGTGCAGTTAGAGCTAGTGGAATGGCAACTAGTCCCCCGCTAGTGATGCAGTCCATCCCCACAGATGGACTGCATCACTAGCGAGAAAAGATCAGTTCATGCTGTGGGAGTGCAGCAATTAAGGATTAAAACCCCCACGACCAACATTAAAACGAGTTGCAAGTGGGCTCCAGACTATCATATACCCCCACAAGCTCCAATCTCGGATGAAAGAGCCTTTCCAGGCTCCTCCACCGGATATGGAGAAGAGGATCCTATATTCATTCCTCTACCTGTCGGAGATGCCGAAGCATCCGGGTCACCCCGAAAGTCGGAACAAAACAGGGAGCTTCAACCACGAGACCCACATCCTTCCCATGAATCTGATATGGATGACGACCAGGAAAGAGAGTCTGAAGAGGAGATCAATCCACAAGACTCGAAGAGGATGAACCGCTATCTGTGGTAGGGGAAAGAGAAGTCTCACACCCAGAACAACGAACTGGACGCTACAGAGGACGAAAGAAAGGAGTTGGGGTGTATAATGTGCGGTGTAGCATCAGAGAGAATTGCAAGAGATATCAGGGTCAACCCAGTGGAGACCCAAGATAAGCGACAAACCTATGCTCCAGAAGTTGGGCAAACTGGGTATGACATCCCAGAAGAGTGGATTGAGTGACAAGATGAAAAGAAAACTCTTGAGGTAACAGCAACTGTTGGAGAGTGGGCTAATATGCTAATGTGGCCCTTCTATCCTACACTGACTGCCTGTAAACAGTTAACAAATAACTTCAGAGTCGCCTATTTAGGCGTGGCCCATGATGTGATGTTGAGAAAACTAAAAACAGCAGCTTTACGCTGGTCACGGCAAGTGTTGAGAGAAATTAATGAAGAAAAAAAAAAGTAATGGCTTCAGAGGCGCGGGTCACGCATGACCATGCCTACTGGGAGGGGGACAATATCTACACTGATGTGGATGGAGAACCGTACCTGGTGGACACGGGAGCAGAGGTGTCCATGACCCGCAGAAGCCTCGAGACCAAGGGATACCTACTGATCCAGTATGCGAATGCAGCAACGGAGGAAAGACCATTTGGAATATGGAAAGGGGTAGTTGGATAAAGGCCCTTTAATTTGATAACGGTCAAGGATTTGAGAGAATTGCATCGGCCCAAAAGGCTTCGAAATCTAATAAAAAATTAGTGAAAAATTACAGGCAAAAGTCATATGAATGGATATGACTCCAATTGGAAAGAGTCCGGTAAGCTGGTACAAAGAAGTGGATGTACCAGCTGTCACAGAAGAAAAGATTGGAGAAAGTGATTTCTCTGAAGCAGGGAAAGAAAAATTGAGGGAAATTATCTCCAAAGCTAAAGTAGCACGATTTAAAAATGATTGTGGAGATTTGGGGGCTAAATACATTCATGTCATTGAAGGAGGAGTACATCCACCCGTGCGACAATATCCCTTGAACCCTGGAGCGGTTGAGGAAATGGATAAAATAGTAAAAGAATTGGAAGCTTTGGGGATCATTCGAGTGGAATTGAATCCGATCACTAACAGCCCCATCCAAGCAGTTAAGAAGCCAGAGTCGGCAGGAGGAGGCTGGAGACCAGTAATCAACTTCAAGGCTCTCAATCGACGAACAATAGCCAATAGAGCGAGTTTGATAAATCCCCAAGGAGCACTGAAAACGCTCCAAATTAAGAGATACAAATCATGCATTGATCTGGCAAATGGATTCTTTTCCCTGCGATTAGCAAAACAGTCACAAGGGAAAACAGCATTCACACATAAGGGGAAAAGTTATGTGTGGCAACGACTCCTGCAGGGATACAGAAATTCACCAAATGTGTTCCAAGCAGCAGTAATGGAAATATTAAAAGATCTGGGAGTAACAGTCTACATCGATGATGTGTTTATCGCAGATGATGATGAAAATGAACACCTAATGCGGCGCAAAGGTGATACAGAAGCTCACAGAAGCGGGATTAAACTCAACCTGAGGAAATGTCAGTTTGGACAATTCAAGGTTAACTATTTGGGATGCCAGGTATCATCAGACCTGGGACTCTCAGAAGTATACCGAGAAAAATTGAGTCAGATTAAACCACCGCAATCTGAGAATGACCTACAGAAAATATTGGGATTATGTAACTATGTGAGAGATCACGTTCCACACTATCAGAGATACGTAAAGCCCCTTTATGCTCGTCTCAAGAAGAAACCTAATGGACAAGAGCAAAAGCAATGGATTTGGACAGCTACAGATCAGGATTGCTTGGAAAAGCTAAAGAAAGCCATTCAAGACGCAGTTAAGCTGGAGCCGCGTAGTCTGACTACTTGTCTGCTAGCCGAAATAAGCTGTGAAGAAGAGGATTCGGTGGTAAAAGTGAGCAACGAAGGAGGGGGTATGGTAACTTTGTGGAGCTATACTCTGTCTTCGATTGAGAGAAAATATCCACCGGAAGAAAAAGAACTGGCAGTCCTGGCTAGATATTGGAGTGCGTTAAAAGAACTTGCACAAGGACAGGGGATAAAAGTTATCACTCAAAGCCAAGTCCACCGGTTCCTAAGAAAAGGAACTATTGAGAGTACTAAAGCCACAAATGCCAGATGGGGAAGGTGGGAGGACATCCTGCTAGACCCTGAGCTGGAAATTGGGCCAAAACAGTCGGCGACAAAGAAGTTGCCGAAGGAGAGGCAACTCCCTATGGAGCCATACGACTGGACTATGTACACCGATGGGTCGAAGAAGGGTACAGACAATATAGCTTATTGGGGCTATATTCTGAAGTATCAAGATAAAGAGAAATATCGTCGAAAGGTCGAACGCCAGGGAGTGCCCAAGCTGGAGAAGTTACAGCAATACTGGAAGGAATCGTGGAGTTAACCAAGAGGAGAGTAAAAAGGGCTAAAGTGGTTACAGACAGTCATTACTGCGCACAAGCCCTGAAAGAGGACTTATCCATTTGGGAAGAAAACGGATTTGAGGGAACTAAGGGGAAGCCTGTAGCTCATATGGATTTGTGGAGGAAAATAGCCGAGTTGAGGCTAACAATGGACTTAGATGTGGTACATCAGAAGGCCCATGTAAAAGAAGGAGCACATTGGAGCGGGAACGAAGAAGTGGACCGCTATGTGCAGCTGAGAAAAGTCGTCGTTGTCGGGATCGAGAAGTGGGAACAGACACCCAAGGGAAGGGTAGTTCCAAAAGAGTCCGTGAAAGAGGTGGTGCTGCCCGTACATGAAGCGCTTGGCCATGCAGGCACCATTCCCACATGGAAGGAGCTGGAGAAGCTGCAACTTTGGATTCCGAGAAACCAAGTCTGCCGAGTCCTCAAAGACTGTGAAGTATGTGGTCGATACAATGCAGGACGACGAGGACAAAGGGTGGATGGTTTCACCATAAAGAGTACTGTTCCATGGGGATCAGTATGCATGGATGGGCCCATGGGGGTGACCGGTAAGAAAGGAGAGAAGTATCTGTTGGTGCTTGTGGACTATGTGACTGTTAAGCCTGTGAGAAAAGCCAACGGCAGCAGTGTGATCAGCATGTTGGATCAAGTGTGCTCTAATCTGGGGATACCTAGGGAGCTGAGAACGGACAATGGGACATATTTCCGTAATGCTCAGGTCGACCAGTGGTGCCAGGAAAATGGAGTAATGAGAATTTACTCGCCCCCATACACCCCTCAAGCAAATGGAGTCGTGGAAAGGGCTATTGGACTGGTGAAAAACTGGATTGGAAGAATGCTACACGAGGGAATGGAGTACTAAGGCCCTGGAAATTGGACAGGCCCTGAATGACCGCCATCGTGCCGGCAGGCCCACCCCTTCGCAAGAACTGAACCAACGCCCATTTTTGACACCGGAAGTGGGGCGGAGTCAGACTAAAAGGGACGGAGAACCAGAACCAAAGATCCCATTTAAGGTTGGGCAGAAGGTGTGGGTGAGAGCTCGAGATCACCTAACCAACACTGCGTTAACCTAAGTATGAGACCACAGATACAGTAGTGAAGATACTGGACAGCAACACAGTAGAATTGAAGAAGAAGGGAATCCAAGGAGTAGAGCAGCTGAAGCCAACTCCTAACTAGACGAAACCAGGAGCTAAACATGGCCAAAAACACCCAAGATCTTTCACCCTTCGTCAGAGTGGCCACTGTCAATGGGGTGGTTGCCTTAAGAAGAACAAAAATTGACCTCTGGGCAGGCAGAGCCCTGAGAAAACTATATCATGCAAGAAAGGATTTTTATCTTGTGAAAAGGAGATATTACAATGGAAAAAGTTGAGAATCACTGTGTGATTTGCCGCGAAGAAGTACCGCTGACGGTCCAATGGTCGGGACCTGGGTTAGAAAACCCCCAATTCCAAGTGGGGCAAAACATGAGTTCAAGCAAATACTTCATAAGCCGGTGAAGTATTTGGATGCACTTGTATGTGGGTTATGCCGACTAGCCCAGTTGCAGTTGCCAAGAATGGTCTTTTACACCCAGTGGGAGATACGTGGAGACGATGTGGATATGCAGGTGTGCTCATGCTATTGGAATGGACATGCGATCGAGTATTGCCTGGTGTGTAAAGCAAAAACTCATATGGGAAGAATTCTGTATGTGGCAAGAGCAGAAGGATGGCAAGTGAGAAGGTTTTTGGACCCCCTGAGGACCTTTCACACCAATGAAGCCTGTTGGGCTAATCCTGCAGCAACAGTTGCACTTGATCAAGCTGAAGGGAATCAAGGCAGCGGTGACGTGAGTCCAACGGCACCAAGTGTCTATTTGATGTTGGAAACAACTAGAGCAGGAGGAAGTGACCAAGCTGCAGGAGGTGGTGAGCGGAAGCCCTCTTTGTTGCATAAAGCTATACATCAAAGTTGGTCCCATGATCCAGAGTATGGGCAAACTTATGACCCTCCAATAGACACAGTGCAAATTCCACTGGTGTTCAGAGTGTATAGCGATCCGGAGCGACCCGGATATACAAACGTGATGGGAGGACTGACAGATGATCAACAGCAAAAAGCCCAAGAAGAAGGATGGATTGGCCCTTGGGAATTGACAACTTGGGCCAAATTGATAGAAGAAGTTCTAAAAAACCCAGAAATTCCACTGGAAGATGCAGAAAAGGTGCCACAAGAAAAAGAGGGCAGAGAAACCCTCATGCATTATTTTACCACTGGACTAGATGCCTGGGGAAATAGAGCAGCAAAACCGAAGAAGAAGTCAGCCGAGTACCACGTGACACCCGAAGAATGGGTGAGAAAGAGGAGGATACAATCTTTGGGGGAGTGGCTAGCAGAGCAGGCACTCCTAGTAGGCCGGACCAAACACTTAGGGTGCGGCTCACAGTGCTGGTGGTGCTGGTCCCCTATGTGGGGGTTTACTCTGTCGGGGCACATGTTGACCTCCTGGAGGAACAGCGGCAGTTGTTACACCAACCGAATCAAGGTGAGGAAAAATCAGGAAAGCCTCAGAGTCGCTGGATGCTTCCTCCATTTTCCGCGGGATAAGCGGCTGTTTGCAAAATGTCGCAAGGACCAGATGTAAATAGAGTACCCATTATTAATAATCGAGGAAGATTTGGACCCTATATACAATGTGGCATTGGTGCTGAGAAACTATACTTAAATTGGCCAGAAAAAGATTTTGATGAAGAAGATTGGGAACTAGCATCTAAAAGAGATGCCGACTTAACAGAGACAACAGGACAAAAATTACTTGCGGAACGAGTGCTTAGTGAAGAAAGTCTGCGGCATTGGTACATAATAGGACGCCGAAAACTACCCCAATCGGTTCCAAGATGTCCAAACACCTACCCCTGGATATTAAATGTGGTTTACCTACAACTCAAAGACCTGAGATTCACATTGAGATGGGGGATTAATTACGTTGAGCCACTCCAAGGAGTCTATGTTGAAATATACCTTAACCAGTGCTTGATCTGGACAACGAGCCCCAACATGCGACGTCAAATGTACAGACGACTGCAAGACCCAAGATATCACGTTTTAGATAATCAGACATTAAATTTGAGAGTAATCGATCAACCTCGGGCCTGTATGAGCCGCCTACCCCCAACGATACCAACAATTTTTGTAAATCAAGACTTCTTTTACCTGTACAAAAACGGAGTCTGGAACTGTTGTCAAGTAAGGAAGATTCAGCTTCAAATTGAACCTAAGGGTCAAGAGGAGAAGCCTATAGTTCCTCTTTATCTAGCCCTATCACAGACCTGGTATTCTGGAAAACTGTTTTGGCAGCATTGGCAAGATCTATGGAACTATGTACCCCCACATCACTGGCAGAGGATCCCTGAGGGACCCCTTCCTAAACCTGACAGGATAATCGTTATGATGTGGAAGTGGGTGTGGAAAGGAATGGACTCAGAACTTAAGCACCCATCTCCCATCTACACTCATCTCTTTAAGAGACAACAACTACTCCCCATGGTGGTGCATCTTGGCAGATGGCGGAGTGACAACTCACTCTGAATCATGCCGCGGACCTTCAAACTGGATGTAAATAATGTAAATAGTCTACGATCCAGGCATGGAGGACTTACACCATACTTGGAATTACCCTACAAGAAAATATGTTTAAACTGGCCACAAAAGGATTACAAAGAGAAAGGATGGGTGCTGGGAACAGGAGGATACTTTGTAGATAATGATTCGTATAAAAGGACTGCTGACCTTGCAGAGCCTGGATTATACACTCCTCTGTAAGTTATTATGGACAAGGTTGGACAACACTGGTATTGCCCTAGGGTCGGATGGAAGTTTTACCCAATTCCCCGGTGTCCAGACTCATACCCCTGCATCTTGAACGTAGTGCATGTACAAAAAAGGGGCTACAGGTTTAAAATGAGGTGGGGACCTAATTATGTTGATCCATTACAGGGAGTGTATGTGGATATTTGGCTTGGATCTTTCCAGATCTGGATCAGTAGTCCCTATATGTTTAAAAGACTTCAACTACAAGAGGCACGTTCAACTTTCTATTTGATTGAGAACCAAACTTTGCCAATATGCACGACGGTACAGTACCTTGACATCGAGAATAGCGGATGTTTCCCACCTATTAGAAGCAGACGGCAAAACAGAGAACTAGTGGGGCTTTGGCATCCCCCAAGGGCTATACTGATACGACTTAGTATAAAGTCGGGAAGAGAACTATTCCAGAGATTGACTCCTCTGTACTCTGTGATGGTGCAGTATGTCTACAGTGGAATGGCATATCGGGACGCCTATGAAGATATCTTGCACCTACGTAGAGAATTGAATCCTGCACCTTCACAGTGTTTCTACACACCCCAAGGACCACGCCTGAAATGAAGGAGGTGACAGTCGTCACTTGGAAATGGGCGTGGTGAGGACTAGATATTAGACTCCCATGGCCATCTCCCTTGTTAGTCACCCTTCTGCAGCAACGAGCATCAAGTGTTTCTGTTGGGAGCACGAGACAAACAACAGCACCTAAGATCATCTATCTCCGAGATGGAAGGACCACGGGAAGACAGCGTGATCACCACGCAACCTCAAAGAACCAACGAAAGACCAGAGAAGAGGAGTTTGGCATAGAAATGCCACTACTGCAACGACCCCAAAAGCTGGAGCCGCTGTCACCAGTACCAAGTGAATTCTACTACGAAATGTTGGAAGAAAGCAGCAGCAACAAAGCCAGCCACAAAAGAAAAGTGCCTCCAATGTTGGAGTTGGATGGCTAAAATTACAGCATGTTAGTCGGCGTTGCTGTACTTCTAGCTATCCTGTACTACTATGGTAGTACGCCCTGGACCTTAACCCATATCAGGGTCCAGTACTCAACAACTAAAACTTTCCAACAGACATGTTGGGGAGTTGAATCAAGAAACATCTACATGATATGGGACCAGAATTCTACAGAGAAATGGGCAAGATGAAGAACCTAACCCAGCAGATGCTAAAGAATAAGTGGCTGCAATACTTGAACGACAGTGGGTATTTTCCAACCGTCACCACCAATTACAACCTGACCACCGGAGCAGATATCCTTCAAAACCTACAAATAAGGGATCAAGAGGTCATCGTGGTAACCATCTTACGTTTAAAACAAAAAGAGCGAAGAGAGTAGCTGCACCTGGATAGACCTGAACCTGGCGAGCCAGCCTGGTATTGCTTATGGGATGCAGAGTACTACTAGGCTATCGAGCAGGATATTGGGAAAAAGAAGCTGTTTTTCCAGCATTACCAAGACATGATGTTTGCAGAATGATAATGCCTACCTGGAAACATTGGGGTAATTATAACCTCACCTGTGACAACACCCGCAGCAGAGTGCGAAAGTGGATACAATATCTACAACAGTCCCTCTGTTGAACAACCGCTACCGGCATGGGAGCAGGGATATTATTTCCAACTAACCGCCATCCCACCAGCAGCATCAGTGGGATCCACAAAGATATCAGCAACACAGGGAAAAACCAAACAACTCCCTACATCGCCAACACAAGATGCCCAGCAAGTATTAGAACCAAAGTTAAAAGTATTGGTAACGCGGCTAAAAAAAGATGGAAGAAGATTCATGATTATTGTGTAAAAGAAAAAGTAGCAAAATTAGATAGATGTTATTGGAATCGACCTATTGGATGTAAATCTCAAAACTACATGGTGCTTGCACCAGTCATCGATTTGATAGACAGGATTACTTGGAAACAGAAACAAGAGGCAAAACAAGATGAATGGCTTAACGACACCTTTCCGTGGGTCTGGAGCGTTCCACGGATACATTTTGAGGGGAATTTTCCGAAGGGATACACGTGGACTGGGCATAGTTTGCGGGGTCCACATATAGCAAACTTCTATGTGCAAAAACTACCAAAGCCTGATGAGCTAAGGTCAGTACCTCAGGAAGATTTTAGAAAGATTGATCAATGTGTGGTGAATAAAATTTATGAAAACTTACATGAGACAGAATACCATAGTAATTTGGCCGAAGGTTCTGGTAAATCCCCCTGATGTCCCATAGACCAAATTAAGACCGGGAATTGGCTAAGATGGGTATAACTGTACACAGTTGTTACAGATTCCAACCATTAAGGGGACCCTTCAAGCATGGCAGTAAGAGTTAGACGTAGTAAGGACGTCACCTGGTGGGGAATGGAGAAATATGAAGTTGAAGATTGGGTATTCCCGTTTGGATCAAAGTAATAATTATTGGGTTAAATATCAATACATCGCCACGGTCTACTCCAGAGACAGAGCTACTTGGTCCAGTGTACTCTGGAGACCAAACCCTTATGTTACGCCACGGCCCTGGAAAATGATTTGTAACAGACTTAATACCACATGCACGATAATCCTTGCCCGCCAAAATTGTAGGAATGTTCCCGGCTGGGAAGGATATTGTGACGCTTACTATGACGGCGAGTATGACACTTATGGCCATCAAACAGTTTGGGAGAAGAACAGAGCTGGTGCATGGATAAGAGCTTTTCCACCCAACGTTGGATGTGCCAAGGCTGTCCTGGGACATGGAATGTCGAAAAGGAAGCAGGTCCTAGGCCGCATAGTGCCATTTGTTGGTGATGCTTTGATAATGCTTGAGAAAGGATATGCCTTCAAGAAAAGTCTATGCGAAGGACGAGAATTGTCAGTTACGAATGGTTGGGACCCAATCGGATTTACAATAATGGTACATGTGAATCGCCTGCAGAACATTGGTTGAGCTGTGGAAAAGGAAGAGGTCGGCATTAATGTTCTTGGTGGGAAAGAACGCAAATAATAGCTGGAGGAATCATCACCACTTTCGCTGCAGAGACCGGAGAAGTCATTAAAGAAGGTCTCGAAGTAGTGACTGGTTGGATTGGACATTTGTTTGGATATCTTTGGCCCTATATGTTAATCATAATAGGACTTATTATTGCTGCAGTGATTGGATATGTTTTGTTAAAAGGAGGTTTCGCAGCCGCCCTGCGCTTGTGTGGGAGGAGCACACAACGCAGTGATATGGAGCCCCTCCTCCGTTAGGGGAGGAGTGATGAAGCCTACAAAGCCCGACGCCGAGACATGCCCTGTTCATTCTGCCTTGGGGGAGTGAAGGAAGAAGAAGCATCTACATAACAGCATACCAACTTAAGGAGATAAGTAAAAAGAATAAGAGAGCACAATGTCCAACAATACTGGCGGCATAAATGACACCATCTTCAAGTGAGTAGAGTGGAGTTTATTGCACTACTGTTAATATGGCTGCTATACTGCTGTGTCGGCCGTTGGGACTTACGACAACCACTGCGAATAGTAACGCTACTACATGGATGTGTCAGATTGGCGATCATCAATCTGCACTACGGTCAGAGTGACTTAGGGTTGTCTTTATTCATCACTCACGTCCTCGGTCGCTTTAATCTCCAGTTTGACTGTTGGGGAATATGGCAGTACACATCAATTACAATTTGGATGGTGATAGATATGACAGCAATCTTTACGCCCCGGCAGTGATAGCTGACATTGTGTGTGAGGCCGTGATGACCTTGACCCTGTTGGCGTACATAACTACGTTAACTGGAGCCGTACAACGCAAGAAACCCTGGCTCTACAAACTTGGACTTATCATAATTTGCGGCTTAGGATGGGGAATATTATCAGCTTTATACTGGCTGTCCATGGTTACTCAACTACTCCCTGCTATGGTTTACAACCTATGATGCTTGCTTCCCGCATACGGCTCCTTCAGCTACAGCGGGAATGACAACGTCACCACAGTCCCGCTCTCATACGGTGATCATGAGGCATCTCTGGCGTACATCTGAATAATCCCGGCGAACACTTCTGCTTGCTTGCAATATAACAGTTAAAAGACTAATGTTTCCTCTTACACTACAGGGGGATATAAGATGTATTCATTGTCAAGCCACCCTGGAGCAAGCGCTCTACTTTTGGGAGATAACACCGACTCTGTGGTGCCCGACGTGCTACGGCAACAACTTCCCTGTTCAAGTGGCGTGGGGAATAGTGGGACAGAAGGATACTTCTTTCTGCCCCAGGTACCATCGGAAGCATACTTAAAAATTGAGGTCGAGGCAGAAATGATCTGGCATTCTCTTGATTGATCAATTACGAGCTGACACCATAGTGTCTCCAGAGGGATATATGTATTGCCCCGTGTTTACCAAAATGTGGATGTATCCTACGGGAATAAGATTCTCCACAGCTCATCTCGCCGATGGCCGGATTGTGGCCATTGGTCCTTCATTACCACCAGTTCCACGTTCACCTCCACGGCGCACTACAGAGGTTGGGGTGCAAACCGAGGAAATGAACTGGTGTTTGGAGGCCCTTACGCAGGTGTTCCTGGACGAACACCTTCAACAGCCCAAGTCCCAGGATATTCTCGCTGAGGCTTCACCTCGAACGAAGGATACATCATCGCGACCATCTACACCAGTTACATCGTGTTATACACCCATCACCCCCACTTCACCATGCGCACCATCCCTGACGGATTATCATCTCGGGAATATGAGGCAAATCCGCCTCCTTTGGGATTACCATCACAATCACCACTACTGGAAGGGCAGCCTTCTGACGGTGACGGCAATCTACAAGTGGGAGGAGAGGAGTACGTGGTGCTGGATGAGTGTCGTTCAACTCCAGCTCCTCCGGTTCTGTCTCCAATGGTGGATGAAAAAGAAGTGCTCACCCTTCATCCTGTCGATGACGACGAGGATGTTTTTATGGAGGTATAGAGATCGGCGGAGCTTCAAGTCATGGAGGGAGTGTCAGGAAAGATGACTTTAAGCTTGCTCTCAGCTTGTTTTCATCTTGGAGTATAATACGTGCCATAGGATTAATATACATGCTGTTGAATTAAACTGCACAGTTTTTGGTACCTCCCAGGAGTAAGTGAGGTCATGCCGGACTTTTCCATTGCAAATGGGGAGGTCCACGGAATGAACTCGGTGGTGAAGACGAGGGAATATATCTAAAAATGATTCTAACATGACAAGTATGATCAAATGAAGTAGTAATGTGTTAAAATTAAGAGTTGATTAGAAGATGTATTCTACGAATAAGTGAAATGAATGATTATATGAGTGTTTTTCATAAAGAGTGCAGAGTCAGGAAAAAGAGGGAGTGAAGAAGATGTCGCAAGTGGGGCAAGAAAAACTGATGTGAAACAACTGACCAAATGATTAAGTGTTGGTAAAATATAAAATCAATCAATCAATCAATCAATCAATTTTTTTATATAGCGCCAAATCACAACAAACAGTTGCCCCAAGGTGCTTTATATTGTAAGGCAAGGCCATACAATAATTATGTAAAACCCCAACGGTCAAAACGACCCCCTGTGAGCAAGCACTTGGCTACAGTGGGAAGGAAAACTCCCTTTTAACAGGAAGAAACCTCCAGCAGAACCAGGCTCAGGGAGGGGCAGTCTTCTGCTGGGACTGGTTGGGGCTGAGGGAGAGAACCAGGAAAAGACATGCTGTGGAGGGAGCAGAGATCAATCACTAATGATTAAATGCAGAGTGGTGCATACAGAGCAAAAAGAGAAAGAAACACTCAGTGCATCATGGGAACCCCCCAGCAGTCTGCTGCTTTAGACGTAGATTGTGGGGGGGTTCCCATGATGCACTGTTTCTTTCTTTTTGCTCTGTATGCACCACTCTGCATTTAATCATTAGTGATCGATCTCTGCTCCCCTCCACAGCATGTTTTTCCTGGTTCTCTCCCTCAGCCCCAACCAGTCCCAGCAGAAGACTGCCCTCCCTGAGCCTGGTTCTGCTAGAGGCTTCTTCCTGTTAAAAGGGAGTTTTTCCTTCCCACTGTTGCCAAGTGCTTGCTCATAGGGGGTCGTTTTGACCGTTGGGGTTTTTCATAATTATTGTATGGCCTTGCCTTACAATATGGAGCGCCTTGGGGCAACTGTTTGTTGTGATTTGGCGCTATATAAGAAAAAAGTTGATTGATTGATATAGCAGCATAACTAAGGGATGGTTCAGGGTCACTGATCCAGCCCTAACTATAAGCTTTAGCAAAAAGGAAAGTTTTAAGCCTAATCTTAAAAGTAGAGAGGGTGTCTGTCTCCCTGATCTGAATTGGGAGCTGGTTCCACAGGAGAGGAGCCTGAAAGCTGAAGGCTCTGCCTCCCATTCTACTCTTACAAACCCTAGGAACTACAAGTAAGCCTGCAGTCTGAGAGCGAAGCGCTCTATTGGGGTGATATGGTACTACGAGGTCCCTAAGATAAGATGGGACCTGATT
Source organism: Thalassophryne amazonica (assembly GCF_902500255.1). Classification (NCBI taxonomy): domain Eukaryota; kingdom Metazoa; phylum Chordata; class Actinopteri; order Batrachoidiformes; family Batrachoididae; genus Thalassophryne; species Thalassophryne amazonica. Next base: position 41,504 of record NW_022986308.1, on the reverse strand, counting down.
ATTCAAAACCTTATAAGTAAGAAGAAGAATTTTAAATTCTATTCTAGAATTAACAGGAAGCCAATGAAGAGAGGCCAATATGGGTGAGATATGCTCTCTCCTTCTAGTCCCCGTCAGTACTCTAGCTGCAGCATTTTGAATTCACTGAAGGCTTTTTAGGGAACTTTTAGGACAACCTGATAATAATGAATTACAATAGTCCAGCCTAGAGGAAATAAATGCATGACTTAGTTTTTCAGCATCACTCTGAGACAAGACCTTTTGATTTTAGAGATATTGCGTAAATGCAAAAAAGCAGTCCTACATATTTGTTTAATATGCGCTTTGAATGACATATCCTGATCAAAAATGACTCCAAGATTTCTCACAGTATTACTGGAGGTCAGGGTAATGCCATCCAGAGTAAGGATCTGGTTAGACACCATGTTTCTAAGATTTGTGGGGCCAAGTACAATAACTTCAGTTTTATCTGAGTTTAAAAGCAGGAAATTAGAGGTCATCCATGTCTTTATGTCTGTAAGACAACACTGCAGTTTAGCTAATTGGTGTGTGTCCTCTGGCTTCATGGATAGATAAAGCTGGGTATCATCTGCGTAACAATGAAAATTTAAGCAATACCGTCTAATAATACTGCCTAAGGGAAGCATGTATAAAGTGAATAAATTGGTCCTAGCACAGAACCTTGTGGAACTCCATAATTAACTTTAGTCTGTGAAGAAGATTCCCCATTTACATGAACAAATTGTAATCTATTAGACAAATATGATTCAAACCACGCAGCGCAGTGCCTTTAATACCTATGGCATGCTCTAATCTCTGTAATAAAATTTTATGGTCAACAGTATCAAAAGCAGCACTGAGGTCTAACAGAACAAGCACAGAGATGAGTCCACTGTCCGAGGCCATAAGAAGATCATTTGTAACCTTCACTAATGCTGTTTCTGTACTATGATGAATTCTAAAACCTGACTGAAACTCTTCAATAGAATTCCTCTGCAGATGATCAGTTAGCTGTTTACAACTACCCTTTCAAAAATGAATAATAAGGAATGAAAATGTTATATGATCATATGAATTGTTTTTATGTGAAACAGAGTTGTAATGAAATGATTGAATATGATTGATGTAATTTTGAAGAAATTATTTAAAAGAATGAATTCTCAGAAAAGCTTAAGTGTTAACAGAAAAGAGGAACTTGAGAAATAAGTTACTGGTAGGGGCTGCGGAGATTTCCAGTAAAGCAGAAGGAGAAGGGAGGAGGTTTTGAGTCAACAGTGTCGCCATGGTAGCCAAGATCATCTGAGGACGACTGGAGTCAGGAACATATATAACTTGTTGAAACACCAGAAAACGGGGTTATTCTTCCAGGGAGAGGTGCTGTTGCCACTACTCCCCTGCTACGAGGAGATCACAAGACTTGACCATCTTGTGAGCATCAATTGGAATCGTGGAGTGAGAGGATTGGAGCCGTGCAGAGTCGTTTGAGAGATATTACGACGCCCACTCAGGCCGTCCAGTTACGGAGTAGCAGAACGATGGAGGAAACCACTGGCCTTAAGTCTGAGTTGACCGTTGGGGTTTTACATAATTATTGTATGGCCTTGCCTTACAATATAAAGCGCCTTGGGGCAACTGTTTGTTGTGATTTGGCGCTATATAAAAAAATTGATTGATTGAATTGATTGAGTGGGGAATGTTCAACGATTTCTCTCTCAAGGAATATCACAGCATACCAGAATGGATTAGATCAACTTGTGGTTGATTGAAGATGGAATAATATCTTATGTGGATTAACTTTGCTGAAGGATCACAATATCGCACAAGGATTGTGGTCAGCCAACAATTAATAGCTGATGAATTTACACCTTTTGCATGCTGTCAGTTTGAATAAATTTGCCAAATCTGACCAGTGTGTGATGGGAGTCATCTGTCTGTCTAACTGAAGAAGGGGGACTCTTTAATGAGGGCAGAACACCTGCCGACATGTGCTGAATGCTGCACAGAGCTGCCGGACAGCACCAGCAGTCCATCCCATTTGGGGTGTGCAAAGGAAATATCATAATGTGCAATGTCTGTAGCAAATTAACATTGTGCCACGTTGCATGAACATTGCACAATCAAACCAAAAACACTGTATGTCACTGGGAGACAATGCATCTCTGAGAAGCACGAGAGTAGCATGCACAGCTGAACGGAGTGTTACGTCCATAATGAGCATGATATTACAGATACATTGTCACCTCATGTGTAAGAAGATGCATCTGTAATATAATGTTGTCATGGCTGTAACACCCAATTCAGATGGCTATACGCCAGGGGTAGGCAACCTGTTCCAGAAAGAGCCATGAGGGTGCAGGTTTTCTTTGCAGCCACTGACTCCACCAGGTGATTTCACTGATTAACTGATTCCATCTGCTCAAAGTGATATTAATCAGTAAAATCACCTGGTGGAGTCAGTGGCTGCAAAAAAACCTGCACCCTCATGGCTCTTTCTGGAACAGGTTGCCTACCCCTGCTATACGCTGTGAGTCAGGGTGTCACAGAGACGCCCTGACTCACAGGGCTCTCTTTTTTTGTAGATTTAACAGTTTTTTTAATGTGAGTCAGCCGTGGTTCATTCACTGTAAATCCATTTACATATTATGTCTGTAAAGTTATCTACTGTGATGTATTTTTTTTTTACAGGAAAACACTGGCAACCACAGCTGCCAGTGTTTTCCTGTAAAAACAACAGTCATTTTTTACAGTGTATAATGACGATACATCATCTAAACCATTAGAAATACTAACAATGCAAGCATTTACCAAGGCACTACAATGTAAGTAAAGTAAGTAATAACCTTTGGAATGGCTCCAGACGTGCCTCCCACCGCACGCCGACCACTTGCCATGCTGCAGCCTGTCATGTCATCCGTGTGATATGGGTTCGAAGTGGACAGATGCTTCGTCCACTACAAAATAGTAGTATCAATACTACTTGCAGTAGTAATACTGCAAGTAGTACTGATTCTACGAGTAATAATTCTTGGATTAACATAATACATTCAATAAACCTGTGTCAATGTTTATTGGTGGAACCGACGAAAAAGAAATAATTGATTTGGTTCATAATTTAAAAGTAAGAAATCGACTGACTATAATAATCTGGATATGGCTTTATTAAAATAATTATTGATTGTATAGTAAAACCTTTCAACCGCATTTGCAATATGTCATTAAGTACTGGTAAATTTCCCTCTCAAATGAAAATAGCTAAAGTATACCCTTGTTTAAAACCGGTGACAAACATGTTTTTTTCTAATTATAGACCTATTTCACTCCTACCACAATTTTCCAAAATTCTAGAAAAAATATTTGCTAAGAGATTGCATGACTATTTATTAAAGCATGAGATACTTTGTGATGAGCAATATGGATTCAGAAAATCTCGGACTACATCACTGGCATTGATGGATTTTGTTGAAAGTATAGTGACGCCAATTGATAGAAAACAATATACAGTTGGCATTTTCTTTGATCTACAGAAAGCATTTGACACGGTGAATCATGCAATATTACTAACTAAATTACAAAAATATGGGATCAGAGGTCTTGCATATGACTGGATAAAAAGTTATTTACAGGGAAGATTTCAATATGTTCAGTTCAATAACACTGACTCTGTACTTTGGGAAATTACTTGTGGAGTGCCGCAGGGCTCTGTGCTTGGTCCCTTGTTGTTTATTTTATATATTAATGATATAGGTTGGGTGTCGCAATACTAAAGTGTATTTTATTTGCAGATGATACAACTGTCTTCCGTAGTGGTGATAAACTAGAACAGCTTCTGGACATGGTGGAAGATTAGTTGAAAAGTTTAAGGCTTGGTTTGATGCTAATAAATTGTCACTCCACCTTGGGAAAACTAAATTATTATATTTGGAAATAAACAAGTACCTAAATGTAAAAGCCTTACTATAAACAATATGGAAATAGAAGTAGTAATGCAGAACAAATTCTAGGTGTTATAATTAATAACAAACTCAGCTGGAAACCACATATAATGATATCAGATTGAAAATGTCAAAATCATCGCCATTTTGTATAAAACTAAAGACATACTTTCACAAAAAGGGTTACTTACTTTATATCACACCTTGATAACTCCATACATGACATATTGTGTTGAGATGTGGGGAAATACATATCAAATACTAATCAAATATTTCTTTTACAAAAACGAGCTATAAGAATCATCTACAATAAACATTAACGTGAACCATTCTCTGTTTGTGTCTTTACATTTATTAAAATTCCAAGATCTGGTGGATTACATCACAATTTAATCTTTGTTAAAGCAAAAAGCCAAGCCTTACTGACACATGTCCAGAATCTGTTCAGGTTGAGGGACTCCGGTTACAGTTTATGCAGTTTTTAAGAAACCACCAGTAAGAACAAATGGAAAGGGTTTTTGTGTGTCTGTGACTGCGGTGAAGAAGTGGAATGAATGTCCAACAGAGATTAGAATGTGTGGTACTTTAGTTTTTTCAAGAGATTATTTATAAAGAATATTATAACAAAATATTACAGTGAAGAAAATATGATTTGAATTATAGGTATTGTTTAATTATGGACAAATATATGCATATGTGTGTGTTGTGGACATGTATGTATCATGCGTTTGTGTGAGTGTATGAATATGTGAGTCTGTGTCTGCGTAGTGATATGTGTTACGAGCCTGTGAGTATGAGTGAATATAACTGTTAGATTTGTGGTATAAGGGTGGGCGTGATCCGCTCTGCTTCAACCCACTGCCTTTCAGACACATGGGGTTTGTTTTTTGGTTAATATTATTATTTTGTTATAATGTTATATTGGTTTTTTATTGTTTTTGTTAAATTGTTATATTATTAACGTGTGCAGAATAAATAAACTCATTCATTCATTCATTCAAATAATTAGTCCATATGATGCCGCGTCCAGACAGAGCTTGCCGCTCGCTCGCTCGCTCGCCCAGCCACTCCCCTCTCTCTCTCTCTCTCTCTCTCTCTCTCTCTCTTACTCTCTCCAGGACATTGGGACTTTAGTAGACAGCAGACCTTCCTGCTGTCCTGCAACTGTAAGCGGTGATGAGGGTGGAAGTTTCTGTGTGGAAGATCCTGTTATGTGTCGGACGCAGTCGGAGCACCGACCAGCGTTTGACAGTAGGACCCAGCATAAAGGAAACAGAGCACGGTTCAAAGGATAACAGAATTTAATGACATAACAGTGAGTGCTCAATTTACAACCAATAAGTGCAGTCTGGCGAGGTGGAAAAACGGCGCGCTCCCAGCAGCACAAACGGTCCGGAGCCAGAACAGTTCGGACCCAAGGACCCCACGACACCCCCCAGGTGGCCGCGACCAACCGAGTCTGTGAAAGAAGAAACCATCATGTGAGTCCACCACTCCACACACAGAGAGACCACTCAAAGGTGTACATAATCAGCAAACACTTCCTGGCTTAATCACCAATCAGCTTCCCACCCTGCAGGCATGGAACACCCAGTTCAATTCTCCACTGCAGTGGAAGCTGATTAAACGACTAACATAACAGCTCAATATAATAAAGTGTGAGGGACACCACATCTACTGACTGTACTCATGTTAGTCACAAAACCTAAAGTACCTCAGGAAGTGTGCTGATGAGCGTGAGACCTCACCCCCTCCTCTTTCACAGACCATGGCATCAAACCTGGTACGGTCTCTGCATCCATAAAGATGAGATGGTTCTCCAAACGTCGATCTCACCCATCTGGTCACAAGGTCAAGTCTCTTGCAAATACACACTGTGTACTCCAGACTTAAATGCAACCATGCCCCAATCCATACAGATGCACCACAGCTGTGAGTCCTGACGAGCTGCACATGACCAACCTCAGGTGATCAGGGTGAGGTCCTAATAACTCAGCCACACATCAGCCACTCAGTCCTGAACGCATGCCACCTGGAAGGAAAAACAGAAGACAGAAACAAAAGCCAGCCAGGCACCCCAGCCACACAACAGATCCCTGATGAACTGTACATTTCAGAGTGGCCTTTTACTGTGGCCAGCCTAAGGCACACCTGTGCAATAATCAGTATCTTGATCTGCCACACCTGTGAAGTGGGATGGATTATCTTGGCAAAGGAGACCACAGATTTAGACAGATTTGCAACCAATATTTGAGAGAAATAGACCTTTTGTGTATATAGAAAATGTTTTAGATCTTTGAGTTCAGCTCATGAAAAATTGGAGCAAAAACAAATGTTGCTTTTATATTTTTGTTCAGTATATGATATCCAATATATGGCTTGATACATATAGTCCAGGTTCTCCTGATTGTGGGCGTACTGTGATGCATCACAGGCTGGAGGCTATCACTGCTACACCAGTAATGACGAGCGTGCACATCACATCAATTTTTTTATATAGCGCCAAATCACAACAAACAGTTGCCCCAAGGTGCTTTATATTGTAAGGCAAGGCCATACAATAATTATGTAAAACCCCAACGGTCAAAACGACCCCCTGTGAGCAAGCACTTGGCTACAGTGGGAAGGAAAAACTCCCTTTTAACAGGAAGAAACCTCCAGCAGAACCAGGCTCAGGGAGGGGCAGTCTTCTGCTGGGACTGGTTGGGGCTGAGGGAGAGAACCAGGAAAAAGACATGCTGTGGAGGGGAGCAGAGATCAATCACTAATGATTAAATGCAGAGTGGTGCATACAGAGCAAAAAGAGAAGAAACACTCAGTGCATCATGGGAACCCCCCAGCAGTCTAAGTCTATAGCAGCATAACTAAGGGATGGTTCAGGGTCACCTGATCCAGCCCTAACTATAAGCTTTAGCAAAAAGGAAAGTTTTAAGCCTAATCTTAAAAGTAGAGAGGGTGTCTGTCTCCCTGATCTGAATTGGGAGCTGGTTCCACAGGAGAGGAGCCTGAAAGCTGAAGGCTCTGCCTCCCATTCTACTCTTACAAACCCTAGGAACTACAAGTAAGCCTGCAGTCTGAGAGCGAAGCGCTCTATTGGGGTGATATGGTATTACGAGGTCCCTAAGATAAGATGGGACCTGATTATTCAAAACCTTATAAGTAAGAAGAAGAATTTTAAATTCTATTCTAGAATTAACAGGAAGCCAATGAAGAGAGGCCAATATGGGTGAGATATGCTCTCTCCTTCTAGTCCCCGTCAGTACTCTAGCTGCAGCATTTTGAATTAACTGAAGGCTTTTTAGGGAACTTTTAGGACAACCTGATAATAATGAATTACAATAGTCCAGCCTAGAGGAAATAAATGCATGAATTAGTTTTTCAGCATCACTCTGAGACAAGACCTTTCTGATTTTAGAGATATTGCGTAAATGCAAAAAAGCATATTTGTTTAATATGCGCTTTGAATGACATATCCTGATCAAAAATGACTCCAAGATTTCTCACAGATTACTAGAGGTCAGGGTAATGCCATCCAGAGTAAGGATCTGGTTAGACACCATGTTTCTAAGATTTGTGGGGCCAAGTACAATAACTTCAGTTTTATCTGAGTTTAAAAGCAGGAAATTAGAGGTCATCCATGTCTTTATGTCTGTAAGACAATCCTGCAGTTTAGCTAATTGGTGTGTGTCCTCTGGCTTCATGGATAGATAAAGCTGGGTATCATCTGCGTAACAATGAAAATTTAAGCAATACCGTCTAATAATACTGCCTAAGGGAAGCATGTATAAAGTGAATAAAATTGGTCCTAGCACAAACCTTGTGGAACTCCATAATTAACTTTAGTCTGTGAACAAGATTCCCCATTTACATGAACAAATTGTAATCTATTAGACAAATATGATTCAAACCACCGCAGCGCAGTGCCTTTAATACCTATGGCATGCTCTAATCTCTGTAATAAAATTTTATGGTCAACAGTATCAAAAGCAGCACTGAGGTCTAACAGAACAAGCACAGAGATGAGTCCACTGTCCGAGGCCATAAGAAGATCATTTGTAACCTTCACTAATGCTGTTTCTGTACTATGATGAATTCTAAAACCTGACTGAAACTCTTCAAATAGACCATTCCTCTGCAGATGATCAGTTAGCTGTTTTACAACTACCCTTTCAAGAATTTTGAGAGAAAAGGACATCAGTGATCTGATGTCCGTCGTGGTCTGATCACATGGGTGTACATGCATTACAGTGGTGTGATAGCCAGTGGGCCCTGGTTTACATGTCATGGTTTACATGTCATGTTTACAGGTCTCCAAAAGATAGTGGACCACAGTGCTCGCTCTGCCTGCTCATGCTCCTCCCCTTAATTGCCCTCCACCCAGATTTTGGGTGGTGTTCGAACTGCAGTCGTACAGCATTCGAGGTGCATTTGTGATATTCATACTGTAATTTAACGGCATCCTAGGTATTCATACTGTGTTCCAAAAACATTTGGACTGCAGTTGGGAGCTGATACACTGAATGTGCATGAATCAGTCGAGGTGGGATCCGCCCACATTCTAAGTAGTCGAAGGGCATTCTTAGACAGCTGGTGGAATATCTGTCCGATTGTGGCTCGAATTGTGGCTTCTTTTCCGTTTGGTCAGATTTTTTGTTATTGTTGAGTTTGTGTGCCAAATAAATTCGTTCATCCATTCATTCTGCTTGATTCTGCTCATTCTTGGCATGTGTAATGGGGCCCTTAGTTTTTAATTTTTTATTAAATCTGCAATAATTAAAAAAACACCTTTTTTCTTGTCATTATGGGGTACTGTGTGTAGAATTTTGAGGAAAAATAATTAATTCAATTTGGAATAAGGCTGTAAAATAACAAAATGTGGAAAAAGTGAAGCACTGTGAAACCTTTCTGGATGCACTGTAGAATAGGATAAAGATACATGTCAAACCTGCAACCAGTAATTTAATTTAATTAGATTTTGTGCTTACAGTCCTCGACACACTAAATCCTTCTAAACGGTGCCACCAGCTTCACATGACCACCTGCTATCAGTCGCACTTTTAATAAATCACCCACAAAACAGTCTCCAGCTCAATGTGTAAGGGTCTGGACTCTCCACGCGATTCAGTGTGAATGTTTATTTGATGCTGTTGGGGTTGTTTTGGCATCTTTGTGGTAATTTATTCTGGTGATTGGTTTCATTTTTTTTACAATGAACATTTTGAGTTTTTATTGTCTTCTGCGATGTTAGCAATGTGTCGTGTTGTTTATTTTTCCATCACGTGTCCGCAGCGCAGAGTGGTGGTCTTACAGGGATGTAGCTGGCGTTGATGTAGTCAGAGCAGGGGTCATCATCCACATAGGACAGCTTCACCCGCGTCGAGTCATCTGAACACAAGATAAATCAGAGCAGCTATGTCATATGACGTCTGTAAATGAGGAGGGGCATGGCGTTTGCACTCACAGGGCAGAATATTGTTGTAGCGGTTCTTTCCACGGTTCTCAGGCAGCAGGGCTGTGTCCAGAGGCTGGTTCCGGCCAACGTCTTTCAGGTCCTGAGAAGACAACAACGTATCCACTGTAACATCCAATGCAACATCAACGGTTTAGGGCCCTGTTCCACTGGGGAGAGGATTAATTGCGCATGAATTGAGTACACAAAGTACGGGCGTTTGTTGTCGTCCGCAACAAAAATGGCCAAAAATGACAAATGTCCCAGTATGAATTACGGATATATTAATAATATAGTGAATATATGATGAACAATCACAGTTATATAACATGTGTAGTGAGGAAACGGATCCGACACATTGAGATTATCACGGCAGTATTACAGGTGTATTATGAATGCATTTCGGACGTGTTGACAACCCCTGGTATTGTCCTAAATGTGTGTTGCCGCAGATGTCTGACTCTTTGTTCGATCCTGCTGATGATGCCCTCCAGCCTGTTGATCCAGTCTCAGACGAACCCGAACCGAGGCAATACAACTTCCTGCACTCCAAGGGCCTCAACTTCGTACACATCAACATGCGGAACCTTGTTCCAAAGCTGGATGAACTACGCAGGTTGGTGGTGGACACTGAAATAGCCGTGATAGGAGTAACGGAGACATGGCTCGACGCAACAGTGTCAGACGCAGAAGTGGAAATACCTGGTTACCTGCTTACACGTAAAGACAGGAATCGTGAAGGCGGAGGTGTCAGTATTTATGTAAGGAGTGACATTGCTTTCAACCCGCGGAACGACATCAGCGATGATCTAGAGACAGTATAGACTGACATATATCTCCCAAAGACGAAGCCCATCCTCATCGGCGCGTGCTATAGATCACCAAAGCAGACAGACTTTTTCTAATGTTTAGAGGAATCATGCATGAACTGTGACAGCTTCACAGCTAGGGAATGTATTATAATGGGTGACTTCAATGTGGACGTTAGTGCTCCTAAAGCAAAAACCAGTGAACTTCACACTAGCTATAAACTTTTTTTTTTTTTATCGCAGTTTGATTTGTCACAGCTAATTACTGAGCCAACAAGGATTACTCCAACCACAGCAACTGCTCTAGATTTGTTTATTGTATCTGACCGTGCCAAAATATCTCAAACTGGTGTATCAGATTTCACTGTTAGTGATCATCCACTCATTTATTGTACTCGTAAGCTTAAAAAGTCACCAATTAATCAGCATAATGGTATACATATCAGGTCTCTCAAAAATTATAGTAAACAACTGTTTGAAACTTGTCTGTCTGAGGTGGACTGGCAGGAGGTGTATGGTTGTACATCGGTGGATAGGGCATGATATGTATTTAAAAATAAGTTTCTCTCCATCATGGACCAAATAGCACTGCTCAAATATGTTTGCATTAAACAACATACAGATCCCTGGATGACAGGAAAGATCCTGCATCTTATACATCATCCCATGATGAAGAACGTTTCAAAGAAGACATGGCAGGAATTACACACATTAGGGATATACTATCCAGGTAAGCATAAGGAGGGGCAGATCCTGGCCGTTTTGAAGAGCCCACCAATCCCAAAGGACAAGATGGGGACCAGAGAGTGGCTTGTATGGTGGTGTAAACTTCTCAGAGAAGAGTGGAAAAAAGGACAAATCACCACCTTAATAAGCCCCAAGAAAAGTTATGACTCCGTAGTAAAAATGACAGCTGGGTTGTTGGAAGTAGAGACGGTCCTGGTTGATGTTAAAGCAAAATCAGTGTCTGCATATGCTGAGTTTAAGTCCATGGCAGAACGGCTAAAAGGGTTAAGAAGAATGCTTAAGGAACAATATCCTATAATGGAAGATATGAGTGGAAGTCAGATCCTCGATAATGAAGACGAAGGCAAGATAGACTCCCAGGCCGAATCCGAACAAAGTGATGAGGAACACAACCCAGAGGTAGGTGGAGATGAATCGATATCCCTGGGAGGTCCTAATCCTGGGGGAAGTGGTCAAGAATATAAAAGCCTGGACCAGCTCCACACAAGCTTTGACCCAGAGTGGCCAAAACTGCCCCTAGGAAGTGTGAGAGGAACAACCTCAACAGTTAGAAAACAGACAGAACGCCTGGTTGAGCAGGATAAAAGACGAAGAAGCCTTCAGGGAGTGTCTGGACAGATATTCCATCAATCGCCGGAATGTGGGCCCAGAAGCTTGGGACAGCTTAAAGCTGAAGAATGTGTTGCCGGACCGAGTTACCATATTAAAGAGGAAGGGCGTTCGCAGGAGATCTTTAGAAAATCTAAAGCAAAAACCCACCATGTATACACTGAATCTGACTACATGGAGGAATTGGACCCTATGCCCGAAGGAACCAAAAAAATGGTGGCCCAAGACGGAAGACAGGCATATCATTATTTTGGCAGTCCTTGGGATATAGATGGAGATAGTCTCATTGTCTTCACAAATCCCAGACTGAAAATTGCCAACCGAAAATTCCGAGCAAAGCTCAAGGAGCGGGCAGGCAGAGAATACCAAGAAGAGCTTAAGAATATAAAGGGGAGAGATCTGGACGGAAGATCGATGGTGATAACAAGCGCACCACGAATGGCTTATCATGCACTCATACATGTGCCCTTTGAAAGCTACCCAGGGAGAGAAAATCTGATCGAATACATGGAGGAAATGTTGATAACTCTGGGAACAGCTATTGATTTGGCCAAAGAATGCCAGCATCGGCGGGTGGTGATATGTGTGGACAGATTATGATCTGGACATATGACATGGGAAGAGGCAGAAAAGATTGCCATGGCAGCCGTGAACCTATACATGCGTACCCCAGGAGCATGGGGATCAATGAGAGAAATTGTGGTGGTCACTAGCAATGAGCAGGAACAAGATCGAGTGAGAAGGGCACTTGAAGCGGTGAACCTAGGACCAAGTAGAGCAGGTCCAAGGAAGGGTGCAGTTAGAGCTAGTGGAATGGCAACTAGTCCCCCGCTAGTGATGCAGTCCATCCCCACAGATGGACTGCATCACTAGCGAGAAAAGATCAGTTCATGCTGTGGGAGTGCAGCAATTAAGGATTAAAACCCCACGACCAACATTAAAACGAGTTGCAAGTGGGCTCCAGACTATCATATACCCCACAAGCTCCCAATCTCGGATGAAAGAGCCTTTCCAGGCTCCTCCACCGGATAATGGAGAAGAGGATCCTATATTCATTCCTCTACCTGTCGGAGATGCCGAAGCATCCGGGTCACCCCGAAAGTCGGAACAAAACAGGGAGCTTCAACCACGAGACCCACATCCTTCCCATGAATCTGATATGGATGACGACCAGGAAAGAGAGTCTGAAGAGGAGATCAATCCACAAGACTCGAAGAGGATGAACCGCTATCTGTGGTAGGGGAAAGAGAAGTCTCACACCCAGAACAACGAACTGGACGCTACAGAGGACGAAAGAAAGGAGTTGGGGTGTATAATGTGCGTGTAGCATCAGAGAGAATTGCAAGAGATATCAGGGTCAACCCAGTGGAGACCCAAGATAAGCGACAAACCTATGCTCCAGAAGTTGGGCAAACTGGGTATGACATCCCAGAAGAGTGGATTGAGTGACAAGATGAAAAGAAACTCTTGAGGTAACAGCAACTGTTGGAGAGTGGGCTAATATGCTAATGTGGCCCTTCTATCCTACACTGACTGCCTGTAAACAGTTAACAAATAACTTCAGAGTCGCCTATTTAGGCGTGGCCCATGATGTGATGTTGAGAAAACTAAAAACAGCAGCTTTACGCTGGTCACGGCAAGTGTTGAGAGAAATTAATGAAGAAAAAAAAAAAGTAATGGCTTCAGAGGCGCGGGTCACGCATGACCATGCCTACTGGGAGGGGGACAATATCTACACTGATGTGGATGGAGAACCGTACCTGGTGGACACGGGAGCAGAGGTGTCCATGACCCGCAGAAGCCTCGAGACCAAGGGATACCTACTGATCCAGTATGCGAATGCAGCAACGGAGGAAAGACCATTTGGAATATGGAAAGGGGTAGTTTGGATAAAAGGCCCCTTTAATTTGATAACGGTCAAGGATTTGAGAGAATTGCATCGGCCCAAAAGGCTTCGAAATCTAATAAAAAAATTAGTGAAAAAATTACAGGCAAAAGTCATATGAATGGATATGACTCCAATTGGAAAGAGTCCGGTAAGCTGGTACAAAGAAGTGGATGTACCAGCTGTCACAGAAGAAAAGATTGGAGAAAGTGATTTCTCTGAAGCAGGGAAAGAAAAATTGAGGGACATTATCTCCAAAGCTAAAGTAGCACGATTTAAAATGATTGTGGAGATTTGGGGGCTAAATACATTCATGTCATGAAGGAGAGTACATCCACCCGTGCGACAATATCCCTGAACCCTGGAGCGGTTGAGGAAATGGATAAATAGTAAAAGAATTGGAAGCTTTGGGGATCATTCGAGGTGGAATGAATCCGATCACTAACAGCCCCATCCAAGCAGTTAAGAAGCCAGAGTCGGCAGGAGGAGGCTGGAGACCCAGTAATCAACTTCAAGGCTCTCAATCGACGAACAAATAGCCAATAGAGCGAGTTTGATAAATCCCCAAGGAGCACTGAAACGCTCCAAATTAAGAGATACAAATCATGCATTGATCTGGCAAATGGATTCTTTTCCCTGCGATTAGCAAAACAGTCACAAGGGGAAAACAGCATTCACACATAAGGGGAAAAGTTATGTGTGGCAACGACTCCTGCAGGGATACAGAAATTCACACAATGTGTTCCAAGCAGCAGTAATGGAAATATTAAAAGATCTGGGAGGAACAGTCTACATCGATGATGTGTTTATCGCAGATGATGATGAAAATGAACACCTAATGCGGCTGCAAAAGGTGATACAGAAGCTCACAGAAGCGGGATTAAACTCAACTGAGGAAATGTCAGTTTGGACAATTCAAGGTTAACTATTTGGGATGCCAGGTATCATCAGACCTGGGACTCTCAGAAGTATACCGAGAAAAATTGAGTCAGATTAACCACCGCAATCTGAGAATGACCTACAGAAAATATTGGGATTATGTAACTATGTTGAGAGATCACGTTCCACACTATCAGAGATACGTAAAGCCCCTTATGCTCGTCCAAGAAGAAACCTAATGGACAAGAGCAAAAGCCAATGGATTTGGACAGCTAACAGATCAGGATTGGCTTGGAAAAAGCTAAAAGAAAGCCATTCAAGACGCAGTTAAGCTGGAGCCGCGTAGTCTGACTACTTGTCTGCTAGCCGAAATAAGCTGTGAAGAAGAGGATTCGTGGTAAAAGTGAGCAACGAAGGAGGGGTATATGGTAACTTTGTGGAGCTATACTCTGTCTTCGATTGAGAGAAAATATCCACCGGAAGAGAAAAGAACTGGCAGTTCCTGGCTAGATATTGGAGTGCGTTAAAAGAACTTGCACAAGGATCAGGGATAAAAGTTATCAACTCAAAGCCAAGTCCACCGGTTCCTAAGAAAAGGAAACTATTGAGAGTACTAAAGCCACAAATGCCAGATGGGGAAGGTGGGAGGACATCCTGCTAGACCTGAGCTGGAAATTGGGCCAAAACAGTCGGCGACAAAGAAGTTGCCGAAGGAGAGGCAACTCCCTATGGAGCCATACGACTGGACTATGTACACCGATGGGTCGAAGAGGGTACAGACAATATAGCTTATTGGGGCTATATTCTGAAGTATCAAGATAAGAGAAATATCGTCGAAAAGGTCGAACGCCAGGGAGTGCCCAAGCTGGAGAAGTTACAGCAATACTGGAAGGAATCGTGGAGTTAACCAGAGGAGAGTTAAAAAGGGCTAAAGTGGTTACAGACAGTCATTACTGCGCACAAGCCCTGAAAGAGGACTTATCCATTTGGAAGAAAACGGATTTGAGGGAACTAAGGGGAAAGCCTGTAGCTCATATGGATTTGTGGAGGAAAATAGCCGAGTTGAGGCTAACAATGGACTTAGATGTGGTACATCAGAAGGCCCATGTAAAAGAAGGAGCACATTGGAGCGGGAACGAAGAAGTGGACCGCTATGTGCAGCTGAGAAAAGTCGTCGTTGTCGGGATCGAGAAGTGGGAACAGACACCCAAGGGAAGGGTAGTTCCAAAAGAGTCCGTGAAAGAGGTGGTGCTGCCCGTACATGAAGCGCTTGGCCATGCAGGCACCATTCCCACATGGAAGGAGCTGGAGAAGCTGCAACTTTGGATTCCGAGAAACCAAGTCTGCCGAGTCCTCAAAGACTGTGAAGTATGTGGTCGATACAATGCAGGACGACGAGGACAAAGGGTGGATGGTTTCACCATAAAAGAGTACTGTTCCATGGGGATCAGTATGCATGGATGGGCCCCATGGGGGTGACCGGTAAGAAAGGAGAGAAGTATCTGTTGGTGCTTGTGGACTATGTGACTGTTAAGCCTGTGAGAAAAGCCAACGGCAGCAGTGTGATCAGCATGTTGGATCAAGTGTGCTCTAATCTGGGGATACCTAGGGAGCTGAGAACGGACAATGGGACATATTTCCGTAATGCTCAGGTCGACCAGTGGTGCCAGGAAAATGGAGTAATGAGAATTTACTCGCCCCCCATACACCCCTCAAGCAAATGGAGTCGTGGAAAGGGCTATTGGACTGGTTGAAAAACTGGATTGGGAAGAATGCTAACACGAGGGAATGGAGTACTAAGGCCCTGGAAAATTGGACAGGCCCTGAATGACCGCCATCGTGCCGGCAGGCCCACCCCTTCGCAAGAACTGAACCAACGCCCATTTTTGACACCGGAAGTGGGGGCGGAGTCAGACTAAAAGGACGGAGGAACCAGAACCAAAGATCCCATTTAAGGTTGGGCAGAAGGTGTGGGTGAGAGCTCGAGATCACCTAACCAACACTGCTGTTAAACCTAAGTATGAGACCACAGATACAGTAGTGAAGATACTGGACAGCAACACAGTAGAATTGAAGAAGAAGGGAATCCAAGGAGTAGAGCAGCTGAAGCCAACTCCTAACTAGACGAAACCAGGAGCTAAACATGGCCAAAAACACCCAAGATCTTTCACCCTTCGTCAGAGTGGCCACTGTCAATGGGGTGGTTGCCTTAAGAAGAACAAAAATTGACCTCTGGGCAGGCAGAGCCCTGAGAAAACTATATCATGCAAAGAAAGGATTTTTATCTTGTGAAAAGGAGATATTACAATGGAAAAAAGTTGAGAATCACTGTGTGATTTGCCGCGAAGAAGTACCGCTGACGGTCCAATGGTCGGGACCTGGGATTAGAAAACCCCCAATTCCAAGTGGGGCAAAACATGAGTTCAAGCAAATACTTCATAAGCCGGTGAAGTATTTGGATGCACTTGTATGTGGGTTATGCCGACTAGCCCAGTTGCAGTTGCCAAGAATGGTCTTTTACACCCAGTGGGAGATACGTGGAGACGATGTGGATATGCAGGTGTGCTCATGCTATTGGAATGGACATGCGATCGAGTATTGCCTGGTGTGTAAAGCAAAAACTCATATGGGAAGAATTCTGTATGTGGCAAGAGCAGAAGGATGGCAAGTGAGAAGGTTTTTGGACCCCCTGAGGACCTTTCACACCAATGAAGCCTGTTGGGCTAATCCTGCAGCAACAGTTGCACTTGATCAAGCTGAAGGGAATCAAGGCAGCGGTGACGTGAGTCCAACGGCACCAAGTGTCTATTTGATGTTGGAAACAACTAGAGCAGGAGGAAGTGACCAAGCTGCAGGAGGTGGTGAGCGGAAGCCCTCTTTGTTGCATAAGCTATACATCAAAGTTGGTTCCCATGATCCAGAGTATGGGCAAACTTATGACCCTCCAATAGACACAGTGCAAATTCCACTGGTGTTCAGAGTGTATAGCGATCCGGAGCGACCCGGATATCCAAACGTGATGGGAGGACTGACAGATGATCAACAGCAAAAAGCCCAAGAAGAAGGATGGATGGCCCTTGGGAATTGACAACTTGGGCCAAATGATAGAAGAAGTTCTAAAAAACCCAGAAATTCCACTGGAAGATGCAGAAAAGGTGCCACAAGAAAAAGAGGGCAGAGAAACCCTCATGCATTATTTTACCACTGGACTAGATGCCTGGGGAAATAGAGCAGCAAAACCGAAGAAGAAGTCAGCCGAGTACCACGTGACACCCGAAGAATGGGTGAGAAAGAGGAGGATACAATCTTTGGGGGAGTGGCTAGCAGAGCAGGCACTCCTAGTAGGCCGGACCAAACACTTAGGGTGCGGCTCACAGTGCTGGTGGTGCTGGTCCCCTATGTGGGGGTTTACTCTGTCGGGGCACATGTTGACCTCCTGGAGGAACAGCGGCAGTTGTTACACCAACCGAATCAAGGTGAGGAAAAATCAGGAAAGCCTCAGAGTCGCTGGATGCTTCCCTCCATTTTCCGCGGGATAAGCGGCTGTTTGCAAAATGTCGCAAGGACCAGATGTAAATAGAGTACCCATTATTAATAATCGAGGAAGATTTGGACCCTATAAACAATGTGGCATTGGTGCTGAGAAACTATACTTAAATTGGCCAGAAAAAGATTTTGATGAAGAAGATTGGGAACTAGCATCTAAAAGAGATGCCGACTTAACAGAGACAACAGGACAAAAATTACTTGCGGAACGAGTGCTTAGTGAAGAAAGTCTGCGGCATTGGTACATAATAGGACGCCGAAAACTACCCCAATCGGTTCCAAGATGTCCAAACACCTACCCCTGGATATTAAATGTGGTTTACCTACAACTCAAAGACCTGAGATTCACATTGAGATGGGGGATTAATTACGTTGAGCACTCCAAGGAGTCTATGTTGAAATATACCTTAACCAGTGCTTGATCTGGACAACGAGCCCCAACATGCGACGTCAAATGTACAGACGACTGCAAGACCCAAGATATCACGTTTTAGATAATCAGACATTAAATTTGAGAGTAATCGATCAACCTCGGGCCTGTATGAGCCGCCTACCCCCAACGATACCAACAATTTTTGTAATCAAGACTTCTTTTACCTGTACAAAAACGGAGTCTGGAACTGTGTCAAGTAAGGAAGATTCAGCTTCAAATTGAACCTAAGGGTCAAGAGGAGAAGCCTATAGTTCCTCTTTATCTAGCCCTATCACAGACCTGGTATTCTGGAAAACTGTTTTGGCAGCATTGGCAAGATCTATGGAACTATGTACCCCCACATCACTGGCAGAGGATCCCTGAGGGACCCCTTCCTAAACCTGACAGGATAATCGTTATGATGTGGAAGTGGGTGTGGAAAGGAATGGACTCAGAACTTAAGCACCCATCTCCCATCTACACTCATCTCTTTAAGAGACAACAACTACTCCCCATGGTGGTGCATCTTGGCAGATGGCGGAGTGACAACTCACTCTGAATCATGCCGCGGACCTTCAAACTGGATGTAAATAATGTAAATAGTCTACGATCCAGGCATGGAGGACTTACACCATACTTGGAATTACCCTACAAGAAAATATGTTTAAACTGGCCACAAAAGGATTACAAAGAGAAAGGATGGGTGCTGGGAACAGGAGGATACTTTGTAGATAATGATTCGTATAAAAGGACTGCTGACCTTGCAGAGCCTGGATTATACACTCCTCTGTAAGTTATTATGGACAAGGTTGGACAACACTGGTATTGCCCTAGGGTCGGATGGAAGTTTTACCCAATTCCCCGGTGTCCAGACTCATACCCCTGCATCTTGAACGTAGTGCAATGTACAAAAAAGGGGCTACAGGTTTAAAATGAGGTGGGGACCTAATTATGTTGATCCATTACAGGAGTGTATGTGGATATTTGGCTTGGATCTTTCCAGATCTGGATCAGTAGTCCCTATATGTTTAAAAGACTTCAACTACAAGAGGCACGTTCAACTTTCTATTTGATTGAGAACCAAACTTTGCCAATATGCACGACGGTACAGTACCTTGACATCGAGAATAGCGGATGTTTCCCACCTATTAGAAGCAGACGGCAAAACAGAGAACTAGTGGGGCTTTGGCATCCCCCAAGGGCTATACTGATACGACTTAGTATAAAGTCGGGAAGAGAACTATTCCAGAGATTGACTCCTCTGTACTCTGTGATGGTGCAGTATGTCTACAGTGGAATGGCATATCGGGACGCCTATGAAGATATCTTGCACCTACGTAGAGAATTGAATCCTGCACCTTCACAGTGTTTCTACACACCCCAAGGACCACCGCCTGAAATGAAGGAGGTGACAGTCGTCACTTGGAAATGGGCGTGGTGAGGACTAGATATTAGACTCCCATGGCCATCTCCCTTGTTAGTCACCCTTCTGCAGCAACGAGCATCAAGTGTTTCTGTTGGGAGCACGAGACAAACAACAGCACCTAAGATCATCTATCTCCGAGATGGAAGGACCACGGGAAGACAGCGTGATCACCACGCAACCTCAAAGAACCAACGAAAGACCAAGAGAAGAGGAGTTTGGCATAGAAATGCCACTACTGCAACGACCCCAAAAGCTGGAGCCGCTGTCACCAGTACCAAGTGAATTCTACTACGAAAATGTTGGAAGAAAGCAGCAGCAACAAAGCCAGCCACAAAAGAAAAAGTGCCTCCAATGTTGGAGTTGGATGGCTAAAATTACAGCATTGTTAGTCGGCGTTGCTGTACTTCTAGCTATCCTGTACTACTATGGTAGTACGCCCTGGACCTTAACCCATATCAGGGTCCAGTACTCAACAACTAAAACTTTCCAACAGACATGTTGGGGAGTTGAATCAAGAAACATCTACATGATATGGGACCAGAATTCTACAGAGAAATGGGCAAAGATGAAGAACCTAACCCAGCAGATGCTAAAGAATAAGTGGCTGCAATACTTGAACGACAGTGGGTATTTTCCAACCGTCACCACCAATTACAACCTGACCACCGGAGCAGATATCCTTCAAAACCTACAAATAAGGGATCAAGAGGTCATCGTGGTAACCATCTTACGTTTAAAACAAAAAGAGCGAAGAGAAGTAGGCTGCACCTGGATAAGACCTGAACCTGGCGAGCCAGCCTGGTATTGCTTATGGGGATGCAGAGTACTACTAGGCTATCGAGCAGGATATTGGGAAAAAGAAGCTGTTTTTCCAGCATTACCAAGACATGATGTTTGCAGAATGATAATGCCTACCTGGAAACATTGGGGTAATTATAACCTCACCTGTGACAACACCCGCAGCAGAGTGCCGAAAGTGGATACAATATCTACAACAGTCCCTCTGTTGAACAACGCTACCGGCATGGGAGCAGGGATATTATATTCCCAACTAACCGCCATCCCACCAGCAGCATCAGTGGGATCCACAAAGATATCAGCAACACAGGGAAAAACCAAACAACTCCCTACATCGCCAACACAAGATGCCCAGCAAGTATTAGAACCAAAAGTTAAAAGTATTGGTAACGCGGCTAAAAAAAGATGGAAGAAGATTCATGATTATTGTGTAAAAGAAAAAGTAGCAAAATTAGATAGATGTTATTGGAATCGACCTATTGGATGTAAATCTCAAAACTACATGGTGCTTGCACCAGTCATCGATTTGATAGACAGGATTACTTGGAAACAGAAACAAGAGGCAAAACAAGATGAATGGCTTAACGACACCTTTCCGTGGGTCTGGAGCGTTCCACGGATACATTTTGAGGGGAATTTTCCGAAGGGATACACGTGGACTGGGCATAGTTTGCGGGGTCCACATATAGCAAACTTCTATGTGCAAAAACTACCAAAGCCTGATGAGCTAAGGTCAGTACCTCAGGAAGATTTTAGAAAGATTGATCAATGTGTGGTGAATAAAATTTATGAAAACTTACATGAGACAGAATACCATAGTAATTTGGCCGAAGGTTCTGGTAAATCCCCCTGATGTCCCATAGACCAAATTAAGACCGGGAATTGGCTAAGATGGGTATATAACTGTACACAGTTGTTACAGATTCCAACCATTAAGGGGACCCTTCAAGCATGGCAGTAAGAAGTTAGACGTAGTAAGGATGTCACCTGGTGGGGAATGGAGAAATATGAAGTTGAAGATTGGGTATTCCCCTGTTTGGATCAAAGTAATAATTATTGGGTTAAATATCAATACATCGCCACGGTCTACTCCAGAGACAGAGCTACTTGGTCCAGTGTACTCTGGAGACCAAACCCTTATGTTACGCCACGGCCCTGGAAAATGATTTGTAACAGACTTAATACCACATGCACGATAATCCTTGCCCGCCAAAATTGTAGGAATGTTCCCGGCTGGGAAGGATATTGTGACGCTTACTATGACGGCGAGTATGACACTTATGGCCATCAAACAGTTTGGGAGAAGAACAGAGCTGGTGCATGGATAAGAGCTTTTCCACCCAACGTTGGATGTGCCAAGGCTGTCCTGGGACATGGAATGTCGAAAAGGAAGCAGGTCCTAGGCCGCATAGTGCCATTTGTTGGTGATGCTTTGATAATGCTTGAGAAAGGATATGCCTTCAAGAAAAGTCTATGCGAAGGACGAGAAATTGTCAGTTACGAATGGTTGGGACCCAATCGGATTTACAATAATGGTACATGTGAATCGCCTGCAGAACATTGGTTGAGCTGTGGAAAAGGAAGAGGTCGGCATTAATGTTCTTGGTGGGAAAGAACGCAAATAATAGCTGGAGGAATCATCACCACTTTCGCTGCAGAGACCGGAGAAGTCATTAAAGAAGGTCTCGAAGTAGTGACTGGTTGGATTGGACATTTGTTTGGATATCTTTGGCCCTATATGTTAATCATAATAGGACTTATTATTGCTGCAGTGATTGGATATGTTTTGTTAAAAGGAGGTTTCGCAGCCGCCCTGCGCTTGTGTGGGAGGAGCACACAACGCAGTGATATGGAGCCCCTCCTCCGTTAGGGGAGGAGTGATGAAGCCTACAAAGCCCGACGCCGAGACATGCCCTGTTCATTCTGCCTTGGGGGAGTGAAGGAAGAAGAAGCATCTACATAACAGCATACCAACTTAAGGAGATAAGTAAAAAGAATAAGAGAGCACAATGTCCAACAATACTGGCGGCATAAATGACACCATCTTCAAAGTGAGTAGAGTGGAGTTTATTGCACTACTGTTAATATGGCTGCTATACTGCTGTGTCGGCCGTTGGGACTTACGACAACCACTGCGAATAGTAACGCTACTACATGGATGTGTCAGATTGGCGATCATCAATCTGCACTACGGTCAGAGTGACTTAGGGTTGTCTTTATTCATCACTCACGTCCTCGGTCGCTTTAATCTCCAGTTTGACTGTTGGGGAATATGGCAGTACACATCAATTACAATTTGGATGGTGATAGATATGACAGCAATCTTTTACGCCCCGGCAGTGATAGCTGACATTGTGTGTGAGGCCGTGATGACCTTGACCCTGTTGGCGTACATAACTACGTTAACTGGAGCCGTACAACGCAAGAAACCCTGGCTCTACAAACTTGGACTTATCATAATTTGCGGCTTAGGATGGGGAATATTATCAGCTTTATACTGGCTGTCCATGGTTACTCAACTACTCCTGCTGCTATGGTTTACAACCTATGATGCTTGCTTCCCGCATACGGCTCCTTCAGCTACAGCGGGAATGACAACGTCACCACAGTCCCGCTCTCATACGGTGATCATGAGGCATCTCTGGCGTACATCTGAATAATCCCGGCGAACACTTCTGCTTGCTTGCAATATAACAGTTAAAAGACTAATGTTTCCTCTTACACTACAGGGGGATATAAGATGTATTCATTGTCAAGCCACCCTGGAGCAAGCGCTCTACTTTTGGGAGATAACACCGACTCTGTGGTGCCCGACGTGCTACGGCAACAACTTCCCTGTTCAAGTGGCGTGGGGAATAGTGGGACAGAAGGATACTTCTTTTCTGCCCCAGGTACCATCGGAAGCATACTTAAAAATTGAGGTCGAGGCAGAAATGATCTGGCATTCTCTCTTGATTGATCAATTACGAGCTGACACCATAGTGTCTCCAGAGGGATATATGTATTGCCCCGTGTTTACCAAAATGTGGATGTATCCTACGGGAATAAGATTCTCCACAGCTCATCTCGCCGATGGCCGGATCGTGGCCATTGGTCCTTCATTACCACCAGTTCCACGTTCACCTCCACGGCGCACTACAGAGGTTGGGGTGCAAACCGAGGAAATGAACTGGTGTTTGGAGGCCCTTACGCAGGTGTTCCTGGACGAACACCTTCAACAGCCCAAGTCCCAGGATATTCTCGCTGAGGCTTCACCTCGAACGAAGGATACATCATCGCGACCATCTACACCAGTTACATTGTGTTATACACCCATCACCCCCACTTCACCATGCGCACCATCCCTGACGGATTATCATCTCGGGAATATGAGGCAAATCCGCCTCCTTTGGGATTACCATCACAATCACCACTACTGGAAGGGCAGCCTTCTGACGGTGACGGCAATCTACAAGTGGGAGGAGAGGAGTACGTGGTGCTGGATGAGTGTCGTTCAACTCCAGCTCCTCCGGTTCTGTCTCCAATGGTGGATGAAAAAGAAGTGCTCACCCTTCATCCTGTCGATGACGACGAGGATGTTTTTATGGAGGTATAGAGATCGGCGGAGCTTCAAGTCATGGAGGGAGTGTCAGGAAAGATGACTTTAAGCTTGCTCTCAGCTTGTTTTCATCTTGGAGTATAATACGTGCCATAGGATTAATATACATGCTGTTGAATTAAACTGCACAGTTTTTGGTACCTCCCAGGAGTAAGTGAGGTCATGCCGGACTTTTCCATTGCAAATGGGGAGGTCCACGGAATGAACTCGGTGGTGAAGACGAGGGAATATATCTAAAAATGATTCTAACATGACAAGTATGATCAAATGAAGTAGTAATGTGTTAAAATTAAGAGTTGATTAGAAGATGTATTCTACGAATAAGTGAAATGAATGATTATATGAGTTGTTTTTCATAAAGAGTGCAGAGTCAGAGAAAAAGAGGGAGTGAAGAAGATGTCGCAAGTGGGGCAAGAAAAACTGATGTGAAACAACTGACCAAATGATTAAGATGTTGGTAAAATATAAAATCAATCAATCAATCAATCAATCAATTTTTTTATATAGCGCCAAATCACAACAAACAGTTGCCCCAAGGTGCTTTATATTGTAAGGCAAGGCCATACAATAATTATGTAAAACCCCAACGGTCAAAACGACCCCCTGTGAGCAAGCACTTGGCTACAGTGGGAAGGAAAAACTCCCTTTTAACAGGAAGAAACCTCCAGCAGAACCAGGCTCAGGGAGGGGCAGTCTTCTGCTGGGACTGGTTGGGGCTGAGGGAGAGAACCAGGAAAAAGACATGCTGTGGAGAGGAGCAGAGATCAATCACTAATGATTAAATGCAGAGTGGTGCATACAGAGCAAAAAGAGAAAGAAACACTCAGTGCATCATGGGAACCCCCCAGCAGTCTGCTGCTTTAGACGTAGATTGTGGGGGGGTTCCCATGATGCACTGTTTCTTTCTCTTTTTGCTCTGTATGCACCACTCTGCATTTAATCATTAGTGATCGATCTCTGCTCCCCTCCACAGCATGTCTTTTTCCTGGTTCTCTCCCTCAGCCCCAACCAGTCCCAGCAGAAGACTGCCCCTCCCTGAGCCTGGTTCTGCTAGAGGCTTCTTCCTGTTAAAAGGGAGTTTTTCCTTCCCACTGTTGCCAAGTGCTTGCTCATAGGGGGTCGTTTTGACCGTTGGGGTTTTTCATAATTATTGTATGGCCTTGCCTTACAATATGGAGCGCCTTGGGGCAACTGTTTGTTGTGATTTGGCGCTATATAAGAAAAAAGTTGATTGATTGATATAGCAGCATAACTAAGGGATGGTTCAGGGTCACCTGATCCAGCCCTAACTATAAGCTTTAGCAAAAAGGAAAGTTTTAAGCCTAATCTTAAAAGTAGAGAGGGTGTCTGTCTCCCTGATCTGAATTGGGAGCTGGTTCCACAGGAGAGGAGCCTGAAAGCTGAAGGCTCTGCCTCCCATTCTACTCTTACAAACCCTAGGAACTACAAGTAAGCCTGCAGTCTGAGAGCGAAGCGCTCTATTGGGGTGATATGGTACTACGAGGTCCCTAAGATAAGATGGGACCTGATTATTCAAAACCTTATAAGTAAGAAGAAGAATTTTAAATTCTATTCTAGAATTAACAGGAAGCCAATGAAGAGAGGCCAATATGGGTGAGATATGCTCTCTCCTTCTAGTCCCCGTCAGTACTCTAGCTGCAGCATTTTGAATTCACTGAAGGCTTTTTAGGGAACTTTTAGGACAACCTGATAATAATGAATTACAATAGTCCAGCCTAGAGGAAATAAATGCATGACTTAGTTTTTCAGCATCACTCTGAGACAAGACCTTTCTGATTTTAGAGATATTGCGTAAATGCAAAAAAGCAGTCCTACATATTTGTTTAATATGCGCTTTGAATGACATATCCTGATCAAAAATGACTCCAAGATTTCTCACAGTATTACTGGAGGTCAGGGTAATGCCATCCAGAGTAAGGATCTGGTTAGACACCATGTTTCTAAGATTTGTGGGGCCAAGTACAATAACTTCAGTTTTATCTGAGTTTAAAAGCAGGAAATTAGAGGTCATCCATGTCTTTATGTCTGTAAGACAATCCTGCAGTTTAGCTAATTGGTGTGTGTCCTCTGGCTTCATGGATAGATAAAGCTGGGTATCATCTGCGTAACAATGAAAATTTAAGCAATACCGTCTAATAATACTGCCTAAGGGAAGCATGTATAAAGTGAATAAAATTGGTCCTAGCACAGAACCTTGTGGAACTCCATAATTAACTTTAGTCTGTGAAGAAGATTCCCCATTTACATGAACAAATTGTAATCTATTAGACAAATATGATTCAAACCACCGCAGCGCAGTGCCTTTAATACCTATGGCATGCTCTAATCTCTGTAATAAAATTTTATGGTCAACAGTATCAAAAGCAGCACTGAGGTCTAACAGAACAAGCACAGAGATGAGTCCACTGTCCGAGGCCATAAGAAGATCATTTGTAACCTTCACTAATGCTGTTTCTGTACTATGATGAATTCTAAAACCTGACTGAAACTCTTCAAATAGACCATTCCTCTGCAGATGATCAGTTAGCTGTTTTACAACTACCCTTTCAAAAAATGAATAATAAGGAATGAAAATGTTTGTATATGATCATATGAATTGTTTTTATGTGAAACAGAGTTGTAATGAAATGATTGAATATGATTGATGTAATTTTGAAGAAATTATTTAAAAGAATGAATTCTCAGAAAAGCTTAAGTGTTAACAGAAAAGAGGAACTTGAGAAATAAGTTACTGGTAGGGGCTGCGGAGATTTCCAGTAAAGCAGAAGGAGAAGGGAGGAGGTTTTGAGTCAACAGTGTCGCCATGGTAGCCAAGATCATCTGAGGACGACTGGAGTCAGGAACATATATAACTTGTTGAAACACCAGAAAACGGGGTTATTCTTCCAGGGAGAGGTGCTGTTGCCACTACTCCCCTGCTACGAGGAGATCACAAGACTTGACCATCTTGTGAGCATCAATTGGAATCGTGGAGTGAGAGGATTGGAGCCGTGCAGAGTCGTTTGAGAGATATTACGACGCCCACTCAGGCCGTCCAGTTACGGAGTAGCAGAACGATGGAGGATAACCACTGGCCTTAAGTCTGAGTTGACCGTTGGGGTTTTACATAATTATTGTATGGCCTTGCCTTACAATATAAAGCGCCTTGGGGCAACTGTTTGTTGTGATTTGGCGCTATATAAAAAAATTGATTGATTGAATTGATTGAGTGGGGAATGTTCAACGATTTCTCTCTCAAGGAATATCACAGCATACCAGAATGGATTAGATCAACTTGTGGTTGATTGAAGATGGAATAATATCTTATGTGGATTAACTTTGCTGAAGGATCACAATATCGCACAAGGATTGTGGTCAGCCAACAATTAATAGCTGATGAAGAGGAAATCAAGTTCATCGAGCTGGGGACCTTAACCTCGAAAACCTTCCTCCCTCACTCCCAGGAATATTTGTTAAGAAATCAATCCAGTCCCAGTCAAAGCAAGATCAGTCAGAATTATTGTATTATTAAAAAAAAAAAAAAAAATAATAATAATAATAATAACAAATCTCAGCCAATCATTATTTTAATTATATTTGTATTACTGTTGTGAAATCATCAGCATATAACCCATGATGAATATGTTATCGGCCCTTGCAAAACCTGCAATAAAACTCCAAGCATGCAGTCAAAGTGTTAAGGCTCGGACATTGGATTATTGATGCTTCTTAAGGTGTGAAAGTTAAGTTTATTGGGTGTACAACATCAAAGTGCTCTAAAAGGTTAGTCTGGTTTTCAATAAAAATAACACATCCTGGGGACTCGCTGTACGAGTCACTAAATTTAAAATCTAGCAACATTCCAAGAGCCCCGATCCACAAGAGGAGAGCTGCCGTTAACGGGCGTGGCCGGTTCGTATCCTGGTTCCTGAGGAGGCTATTCAACCGGGGTGCGAGATCAACTTCAGCGGGGTGGACGTCCGGATGGAGGCAGTGAGCAGCTAGACGAATCTCCTCGACAGCAGCTTAAATAGCCTTTGTGTAGCCTTGCTGGGTAATACCCGTGGAGACACGAAGGTCAGACCCCAGAGACAGAGAGCTGGTTTTACACAACCACACTCATCTGAGGGTGAGCGTGTGCCATGTATCTAGGTAGTGGGATCGGACACTTCACATTTCTCAAAACAGAGTTGCCAATAACCAGAGTTTGATCCTCGGCGGGTGTGTCTTCGAGTGGGGAAAAACGGTTAGAAATGTGAACGGGTTGGCGGTGTACACGGGGCTTCTGTTTAGGGCTAATCATAGAATGGCTGATTGATAACAAGCTATCTTTACATTTAGGCAAAACAGAGTCAATACTTTTCAGGTCTAAAAATAAACTCTGCAAATCTAATTCCATTCAGGTGCAATGTGCTGGCAATATATTGAATTGTCAAACAAATACCTGGGTGCCAAACTTGATCAATCTCTATCTGGAGCTGGCATTGGTGAAAATGTCACCAGTAAGTCAAATGCCAAATTGAAATTTTTATATAGACAAGCGAGGAATGTCGACCTGAAAACCAAGAAAAGGCTAGTATCGGCACTCATTCAATGTCACTTTGACTATACCAGCACCTCTTGGTACACTGGACTAACCAAGAAATATTGAACTCGGTTGCAGTGTATCCAGAACAAAGTGATTCGGTATCTTTTAAATGCACCGGCCATAAAACATATCGGCGTTCATGAATTCGAACAAGTTGGTATGTTACCAGTGGAGTTGCATGTTCACCAACTGAAACTAAACCAAATGCACAACATCGTTCTTGGAAATGCTCCATCATATTTGGCCCGTCCTTTTGAGCGAACACATAATCTCCACTCAATCGGTACAAGATCCAGTGCCATGTCCTACCAAGTACCCAATGTTAAGTCTCATGGAAAATCTTTGTTTAATTATACAAGTGTTTTGTTATGGAATCAATGACCTAGTCATGTACAGAGTCAAAGGAGCAGGTCTCTTTTTAAACGTCTAGTCAGACAATTTTTATTTGATAACCTCAATGCTGAGGAATCTAGTTCTTTCATATATTATTAATATTTTTGAAATTGTGTACTATTTAGGTACCTTTTAATTTTTTATTCCACTAGTCATAAATTCATATCTTCTCTTTACATTGTTAAAAAAACATGTTTTGTACCTATGTTGATCATGTACTGTATCTGGTTTTTTTTTTTTGTGTAATCCTTTTATTTTAATGTTACTTGTATACAGTATTTGTTAATTGTTATACAATGTACATTTTAATAATAAACAAATCAATCAATCAATAAATAAAATAAGCTCACTCGGGCCTTTCGGCATCACTATTCACACCAACAATACAGCCTCTGGAGCATTTGCTGGACTTGGACAAGTTGATCACAGAGTTAATGTTCATTTTGTCATGTGAGGGTTAACTGTTCATGAGTTTGGGGAGTGGGAGGGGGGAAGCCGCTCAGGGTGTGAGACGGTGTTTTTTTTTTTTTTTTGAGCAGTGTTGCCAAATGTACGATAATTATCATTTTTGTACGATAGTTTTGCCCTCTGTACGATCAATAATGGGAAAAAATCCAAAATGTACGATAATTTCAGTTGGTTGCCCAAACGCATCTCTCTCTGACACCCAAGAATCATTTTGCAGGTGTTGCACTCAGGCGGCATCAAAGACACAACGGTTTTGGCCGCCGGGACAGAGTCATCTGAAAGCCCGCCCCCTCTCCATACAAAGTGCCCCTCCCTCCCTGGGCCCAAGACAACTGACCTTTTTTTTTTTTTTTTACAAAACTTTATTTCAACAAATGCAATAACAAACGAACAAAACACAAGAGCAAAGAGATACACAAGAAAAATATAAAAAAGTTCAAGTTCCTTATGGAGGTGTCAACATTTTTTGTGTTCAACAAAATAGTTTGTTTTCACTTCACGCTTTCTTTACATTTGTTACTTTTTTATGATTGAGAAGTTGTGCAACACAGTGCATTTTTTTTTAAAGATTAACGATAAACACACAAAGTACAAAGGTATGCCAGAGGTCAACGAATAAAGAAAAACATGAATAAATATGTAGACTGTTTTGGCTGCACATGCACACACACACACACACACACACACACACACACACACACACACACACACACACACACACACACACACACACACACACACACACACACACACACACACACACACACACACACACACACACACACACAACTTTTGAGCCTACCAGCTAGTCTGGTAAGTAACATGTTTGTGTCCCTTCACAGAAAAAAAAAAAAATCTTTCTACTCTGGTAGTGCATTTGCGTTGTTTTTGTGTCATAGTTTCCTCATTACTATAGGGTTATTATGAATTACTGTTTAAAAATGTGACATAAAATTCTTTGGAAATTAAAAAAAAAACCCTAAAATAGCTACGTTGTATGCGTTTTGTTTGTGTACGATAATTTCTCCCAAAATACGATAATTTTGAGGTTTTGGTACAACAGTTGCATATTTCCTATCTGGCAACACTGTTTTTGAGAGTTTCACAGAAAACAGACGTCAGCGTGAGTTGTGGCTGAACAGCAACTCTTCCTTTTATTGGTGTTAAATAAAAGTCCTGGATTGCAGCAGCTACGTCTTTGTGGATCTACACAGCCGGACTGGCACTGACTGGTAGGTATGTTGATTTCTGCCACACTTTGGCTTTACATGACGTGTTTGTTATACATTCACAGATTGTCCACAAATCAACTGCAAAGCAGATCTAATAAAATGCTTTATTTCTGGCCAATCTGTATGCATTTGCTACAACATATTTTAGTTTGTGATGTGGAGATGATGGGCTCAATATATATCTGTTTGACACACTGTCCCAGTCCGCTGCCAAGCCGCAAATCCCCTTCAGTTGCAGATATCAGCAGTTAACGGCAGATATACAGCGCATAGAGTGAGTATGTATTGTGTATGAATTGACTATATATGGAGTATGTGAGGCGGATGTTATCAGCACATGCGTGCCTCTGTGGATGATCACGGACGTGTTCGGATGACGGCCAACTCATACAGGCATGTTACACAGATAGTGCAAAAGTTTGGCAAATATGGGCCAATTTTGTGTGCAATCGATATGCAAATCCTCCTAAATGCCAGTTGGACAGGCCCCTAAAATCAAGTTAACTTAAAAAAGAAACAAACTAACTTGCACCCTGAGATCTCGTTAACCTCAACACATTAATTACATTTACCTTTACATTTATTAGTGCACAGTGAGTCACAGCTACAGTTTGAATATAACCACACAAAAAAAACAAGCAGATAAACGACGGCAATAAGAGCAACCACAACACAATCACAGAAAACTATTAACCAGTGCTGACCACAGGAAACTGTCCTGAAGACATCACAAATCACAGAAATATGCAGGGTAACAAGAGGGAGAAGATATAATGAGGAAATGTTTACGAGAGCTAAAACTCCTTACATCTAGTACCTTCTGAACAGAGTGTGACACATTTAACTCTATGCAGAGTGTGACAGATATAAATCTATGTAGAGTCTGACAGATATAAATCTATGTAGAGTCTGACAGATATAAATCTATGCAGAATGTGACAGATATAAATCTATGCAGAGTGTGACAGATATAAATCTATGCAGAGTGTGACAGATATAAATCTATGTAGAGTGTGACAGATATAAATCTATGCAGAATGTGACAGATATAAATCTATGCAGAGTCTGACAGATATAAATCTATGCAGAGTCTGACAGATATAAATCTATGCAGAGTGTGACAGATATAAATCTATGCAGAGTGTGACAGATATAAATCTATGCAGAGTGTGACAGATATAAATCTATGCAGAGTCTGACAGATATAAATCTATGCAGAGTCTGACAGATATAAATCTATGCAGAGTCTGACAGATATAAATCTATGCAGAGTCTGACAGATATAAATCTATGCAGAGTGTGACAGATATAAATCTATGCAGAGTCTGACAGATATAAATCTATGCAGAGTCTGACAGATATAAATCTATGCAGAGTCTGACAGATATAAATCTATGCAGAGTGTGACAGATATAAATCTATGCAGAGTCTGACAGATATAAATCTATGCAGAGTGTGACAGATATAAATCTATGCAGAGTGTGACAGATATAAATCTATGCAGAGTGTGACAGATATAAATCTATGCAGAGTCTGACAGATATAAATCTATGTAGAGTCTGACAGATATAAATCTATGTAGAGTCTGACAGATATAAATCTATGTAGAGTGTGACAGATATAAATCTATGTAGAGTGTGACAGATATAAATCTATGTAGAGTGTGACAGATATAAATCTATGCAGAGTGTGACAGATATAAATCTATGCAGAGTCTGACAGATATAAATCTATGTAGAGTCTGACAGATATAAATCTATGTAGAGTCTGACAGATATAAATCTATGTAGAGTCTGACAGATATAAATCTATGTAGAGTCTGACAGATATAAATCTATGTAGAGTGTGACAGATATAAATCTATGCAGAGTGTGACAGATATAAATCTATGCAGAGTCTGACAGATATAAATCTATGTAGAGTCTGACAGATATAAATCTATGTAGAGTGTGACAGATATAAATCTATGTAGAGTCTGACAGATATAAATCTATGTAGAGTCTGACAGATATAAATCTATGTAGAGTGTGACAGATATAAATCTATGTAGAGTCTGACAGATATAAATCTATGTAGAGTGTGACAGATATAAATCTATGCAGAGTGTGACAGATATAAATCTATGTAGAGTCTGACAGATATAAATCTATGCAGAGTGTGACAGATATAAATCTATGTAGAGTCTGACAGATATAAATCTATGCAGAGTGTGACAGATATAAATCTATGTAGAGTCTGACAGATATAAATCTATGTAGAGTCTGACAGATATAAATCTATGTAGAGTGTGACAGATATAAATCTATGCAGAGTGTGACAGATATAAATCTATGTAGAGTGTGACAGATATAAATCTATGCAGAGTCTGACAGATATAAATCTATGTAGAGTCTGACAGATATAAATCTATGTAGAGTGTGACAGATATAAATCTATGCAGAGTGTGACAGATATAAATCTATGCAGAGTCTGACAGATATAAATCTATGTAGAGTCTGACAGATATAAATCTATGCAGAGTCTGACAGATATAAATCTATGCAGAGTCTGACAGATATAAATCTATGCAGAGTCTGACAGATATAAATCTATGTAGAGTCTGACAGATATAAATCTATGTAGAGTGTGACAGATATAAATCTATGCAGAGTGTGACAGATATAAATCTATGCAGAGTCTGACAGATATAAATCTATGTAGAGTCTGACAGATATAAATCTATGCAGAGTCTGACAGATATAAATCTATGTAGAGTCTGACAGATATAAATCTATGTAGAGTCTGACAGATACAGTTGTGCTCAAAAGTTTACATACCCTGGCAGAATTTTTGTTTGTTTTTTTTTGGCCATTTTTCAGAGAATATGAATGACAACAAAAAACTTTTTTTCCTCATTGTTAGTGGTTGTGTGAAGCCATTTATTGGAAAACAACTGTGTTTCCTGTTTTGAAATCATAATGACAACACAAACTATCCAAATGGTCCTGATCCAAAGTTTCCATCCCCCTGTTCTTAATACTGTGTGTTGCCCTCTTTAACATCACTGACAGCTTGGAGTCAAAATGCAAATTTTACACTGTGTACAATTCCTCCAATCACAGCCACATAAGCCCATAACTTCTTCTGGGTTGTCTTGGTGGCTTTCCTCACTTTTCTCCTTCGTGCACAGTCAGTTTTTCAGAACTGTCTACTCCATGCAGATTCACCAAAAAGTGTCATCTTGTTTGTATTTCTTTGTAATTAATGTAAATAAAGTCTGAAACATACTCAGCTTCATCATCAGAGAGCCTCGTCCACAACCACCACAAAAGACTCAAAAGCTGTCAGTGATGTTAAAGGGGGCAACACACAGTATTAAGAACAGCGGGATGGAAACTTTTGGGTACAACTGTGTCACTCTGGAAAGTTTTGTGTTTGAAGGTTTTCAGTGTCCTGATCTTCTTGATTTGGATTCTTCCAAACTGGACTCACCTCATATTCCTCTGACAGCAGGTAGTTGGAGTCAGCGTGTAGTTTGGCGTAATGAGACTCAAAGTTGATGATTTTGATGGGACTGCAGGCCACAGACAACACATTTAAACACACAAAATACACAAAACAACAACCACGAAAGCAAACATAAAATTACAAGTGTGTTTAATTTTATTACCTGGAAATACGGAGATTCCTGGAAATGAGAGAGAGATGTTAGTAACAGTGTGTGACGTCACGTATCAGTGTTATTGTGAGTTATTGTGTGTCTTATAAGTGTTATTGTGAGTTATTGTGTGTCTTATAAGTGTTATTGTGAGTTATTGTGTGTCTTATAAGTGTCATTGTGAGTTATTGTGTGTCTTATAAGTGTTATTGTGAGTTATTGTGTGTCTTATAAGTGTCATTGTGAGTTATTGTGTGTCTTATAAGTGTTATTGTGAGTTATTGTGTGTCTTATAAGTGTCATTGTGAGTTATTGTGTGTCTTATAAGTGTCATTGTGAGTTATTGTGTGTCTTATAAGTGTCATTGTGAGTTATTGTGTGTCTTATAAGTGTTATTGTGAGTTATTGTGTGTCTTATAAGTGTCATTGTGAGTTATTGTGTGTCTTATAAGTGTTATTGTGAGTTATTGTGTGTCTTATAAGTGTTATTGTGAGTTATTGTGTGTCTTATAAGTGTCATTGTGAGTTATTGTGTGTCTTATAAGTGTCATTGTGAGTTATTGTGTCTTATAAGTGTCATTGTGAGTTATTGTGTGTCTTATAAGTGTCATTGTGAGTTATTGTGTCTTATAAGTGTCATTGTGAGTTATTGTGTCTTATAAGTGTCATTGTGAGTTATTGTGTCTTATAAGTGTCATTGTGAGTTATTGTGTCTTATAAGTGTCATTGTGAGTTATTGTGTGTCTTATAAGTGTCATTGTGAGTTATTGTGTGTCTTATAAGTGTCATTGTGAGTTATTGTGTCTTATAAGTGTCATTGTGAGTTATTGTGTGTCTTATAAGTGTTATTGTGAGTTATTGTGTGTCTTATAAGTGTCATTGTGAGTTATTGTGTGTCTTATAAGTGTCATTGTGAGTTATTGTGTCTTATAAGTGTCATTGTGAGTTATTGTGTCTTATAAGTGTCATTGTGAGTTATTGTGTGTCTTATAAGTGTCATTGTGAGTTATTGTGTCTTATAAGTGTCATTGTGAGTTATTGTGTGTCTTATAAGTGTTATTGTGAGTTATTGTGTGTCTTATAAGTGTCATTGTGAGTTATTGTGTCTTATAAGTGTTATTGTGAGTTATTGTGTGTCTTATAAGTGTCATTGTGAGTTATTGTGTGTCTTATAAGTGTTATTGTGAGTTATTGTGTGTCTTATAAGTGTTATTGTGCGTTATTGTGTGTCTTATAAGTGTCATTGTGAGTTATTGTGTGTCTTATAAGTGTTATTGTGAGTTATTGTGTGTCTTATAAGTGTCATTGTGAGTTATTGTGTGTCTTATAAGTGTCATTGTGAGTTATTGTGTGTCTTATAAGTGTTATTGTGAGTTATTGTGTGTCTTATAAGTGTTATTGTGCGTTATTGTGTGTCTTATAAGTGTCATTGTGAGTTATTGTGTGTCTTATAAGTGTTATTGTGAGTTATTGTGTGTCTTATAAGTGTCATTGTGAGTTATTGTGTGTCTTATAAGTGTCATTGTGAGTTATTGTGTGTCTTATAAGTGTTATTGTGAGTTATTGTGTGTCTTATAAGTGTTATTGTGAGTTATTGTGTGTCTTATAAGTGTCATTGTGAGTTATTGTGTGTCTTATAAGTGTCATTGTGAGTTATTGTGTGTCTTATAAGTGTCATTGTGAGTTATTGTGTGTCTTATAAGTGTCATTGTGAGTTATTGTGTGTCTTATAAGTGTTATTGTGAGTTATTGTGTGTCTTATAAGTGTCATTGTGAGTTATTGTGTGTCTTATAAGTGTCATTGTGAGTTATTGTGTGTCTTATAAGTGTTATTGTGAGTTATTGTGTGTCTTATAAGTGTCATTGTGAGTTATTGTGTGTCTTATAAGTGTCATTGTGAGTTATTGTGTGTCTTATAAGTGTCATTGTGAGTTATTGTGTGTCTTATAAGTGTTATTGTGAGTTATTGTGTGTCTTATAAGTGTCATTGTGAGTTATTGTGTGTCTTATAAGTGTTATTGTGAGTTATTGTGTGTCTTATAAGTGTCATTGTGAGTTATTGTGTGTCTTATAAGTGTTATTGTGAGTTATTGTGTGTCTTATAAGTGTTATTGTGAGTTATTGTGTGTCTTATAAGTGTCATTGTGAGTTATTGTGTGTCTTATAAGTGTTATTGTGAGTTATTGTGTGTCTTATAAGTGTCATTGTGAGTTATTGTGTGTCTTATAAGTGTCATTGTGAGTTATTGTGTGTCTTATAAGTGTCATTGTGAGTTATTGTGTGTCTTATAAGTGTCATTGTGAGTTATTGTGTGTCTTATAAGTGTTATTGTGCGTTATTGTGTGTCTTATAAGTGTCATTGTGAGTTATTGTGTGTCTTATAAGTGTCATTGTGAGTTATTGTGTGTCTTATAAGTGTCATTGTGAGTTATTGTGTGTCTTATAAGTGTTATTGTGCGTTATTGTGTGTCTTATAAGTGTTATTGTGAGTTATTGTGTGTCTTATAAGTGTTATTGTGAGTTATTGTGTGTCTTATAAGTGTCATTGTGAGTTATTGTGTGTCTTATAAGTGTTATTGTGAGTTATTGTGTGTCTTATAAGTGTTATTGTGAGTTATTGTGTGTCTTATAAGTGTCATTGTGAGTTATTGTGTGTCTTATAAGTGTTATTGTGAGTTATTGTGTGTCTTATAAGTGTCATTGTGAGTTATTGTGTGTCTTATAAGTGTTATTGTGAGTTATTGTGTGTCTTATAAGTGTTATTGTGAGTTATTGTGTGTCTTATAAGTGTCATTGTGAGTTATTGTGTGTCTTATAAGTGTTATTGTGAGTTATTGTGTGTCTTATAAGTGTTATTGTGAGTTATTGTGTGTCTTATAAGTGTCATTGTGAGTTATTGTGTGTCTTATAAGTGTCATTGTGAGTTATTGTGTGTCTTATAAGTGTATTGTGAGTTATTGTGTGTCTTATAAGTGTTATTGTGAGTTATTGTGTGTCTTATAAGTGTCATTGTGAGTTATTGTGTGTCTTATAAGTGTTATTGTGAGTTATTGTGTGTCTTATAAGTGTTATTGTGAGTTATTGTGTGTCTTATAAGTGTTATTGTGAGTTATTGTGTGTCTTATAAGTGTTATTGTGAGTTATTGTGTGTCTTATAAGTGTTATTGTGAGTTATTGTGTGTCTTATAAGTGTTATTGTGAGTTATTGTGTGTCTTATAAGTGTTATTGTGAGTTATTGTGTGTCTTATAAGTGTTATTGTGCGTTATTGTGTGTCTTATAAGTGTTATTGTGAGTTATTGTGTGTCTTATAAGTGTTATTGTGAGTTATTGTGTGTCTTATAAGTGTTATTGTGAGTTATTGTGTCTTATAAGTGTTATTGTGCGTTATTGTGTGTCTTATAAGTGTCATTGTGAGTTATTGTGTGTCTTATAAGTGTTATTGTGAGTTATTGTGTGTCTTATAAGTGTCATTGTGCGTTATTGTGTGTCTTATAAGTGTTATTGTGAGTTATTGTGTGTCTTATAAGTGTCATTGTGAGTTATTGTGTGTCTTATAAGTGTCATTGTGAGTTATTGTGTGTCTCATAAGTGTTATTGTGAGTTATTGTGTGTCTTATAAGTGTCATTGTGAGTTATTGTGTGTCTTATAAGTGTTATTGTGAGTTATTGTGTGTCTTATAAGTGTTATTGTGAGTTATTGTGTGTCTTATAAGTGTTATTGTGAGTTATTGTGTGTCTTATAAGTGTCATTGTGAGTTATTGTGTGTCTTATAAGTGTTATTGTGAGTTATTGTGTGTCTTATAAGTGTTATTGTGCGTTATTGTGTGTCTTATAAGTGTCATTGTGAGTTATTGTGTGTCTTATAAGTGTTATTGTGAGTTATTGTGTGTCTTATAAGTGTCATTGTGAGTTATTGTGTGTCTTATAAGTGTTATTGTGAGTTATTGTGTGTCTTATAAGTGTCATTGTGAGTTATTGTGTGTCTTATAAGTGTTATTGTGAGTTATTGTGTGTCTTATAAGTGTTATTGTGCGTTATTGTGTGTCTTATAAGTGTCATTGTGAGTTATTGTGTGTCTTATAAGTGTCATTGTGAGTTATTGTGTGTCTTATAAGTGTTATTGTGAGTTATTGTGTGTCTTATAAGTGTCATTGTGAGTTATTGTGTGTCTTATAAGTGTTATTGTGAGTTATTGTGTGTCTTATAAGTGTCATTGTGAGTTATTGTGTGTCTTATAAGTGTTATTGTGAGTTATTGTGTGTCTTATAAGTGTTATTGTGCGTTATTGTGTGTCTTATAAGTGTCATTGTGAGTTATTGTGTGTCTTATAAGTGTCATTGTGAGTTATTGTGTGTCTTATAAGTGTTATTGTGAGTTATTGTGTGTCTTATAAGTGTCATTGTGAGTTATTGTGTGTCTTATAAGTGTCATTGTGAGTTATTGTGTGTCTTATAAGTGTTATTGTGAGTTATTGTGTGTCTTATAAGTGTCATTGTGAGTTATTGTGTGTCTTATAAGTGTCATTGTGAGTTATTGTGTGTCTTATAAGTGTTATTGTGAGTTATTGTGTGTCTTATAAGTGTTATTGTGCGTTATTGTGTGTCTTATAAGTGTCATTGTGAGTTATTGTGTGTCTTATAAGTGTTATTGTGAGTTATTGTGTGTCTTATAAGTGTCATTGTGAGTTATTGTGTGTCTTATAAGTGTCATTGTGAGTTATTGTGTGTCTTATAAGTGTTATTGTGAGTTATTGTGTGTCTTATAAGTGTCATTGTGAGTTATTGTGTGTCTTATAAGTGTTATTGTGAGTTATTGTGTGTCTTATAAGTGTCATTGTGAGTTATTGTGTGTCTTATAAGTGTCATTGTGAGTTATTGTGTGTCTTATAAGTGTCATTGTGAGTTATTGTGTGTCTTATAAGTGTTATTGTGAGTTATTGTGTGTCTTATAAGTGTATTGTGAGTATTGTGTGTCTTATAAGTGTTATTGTGAGTTATTGTGTGTCTTATAAGTGTCATTGTGAGTTATTGTGTGTCTTATAAGTGTCATTGTGAGTTATTGTGTGTCTTATAAGTGTTATTGTGAGTTATTGTGTGTCTTATAAGTGTCATTGTGAGTTATTGTGTGTCTTATAAGTGTCATTGTGAGTTATTGTGTGTCTTATAAGTGTCATTGTGAGTTATTGTGTGTCTTATAAGTGTCATTGTGAGTTATTGTGTGTCTTATAAGTGTCATTGTGAGTTATTGTGTGTCTTATAAGTGTCATTGTGAGTTATTGTGTGTCTTATAAGTGTCATTGTGCGTTATTGTGTGTCTTATAAGTGTCATTGTGAGTTATTGTGTGTCTTATAAGTGTCATTGTGAGTTATTGTGTGTCTTATAAGTGTTATTGTGAGTTATTGTGTGTCTTATAAGTGTCATTGTGAGTTATTGTGTGTCTTATAAGTGTTATTGTGAGTTATTGTGTGTCTTATAAGTGTCATTGTGAGTTATTGTGTGTCTTATAAGTGTTATTGTGAGTTATTGTGTGTCTTATAAGTGTTATTGTGAGTTATTGTGTGTCTTATAAGTGTTATTGTGAGTTATTGTGTGTCTTATAAGTGTTATTGTGAGTTATTGTGTGTCTTATAAGTGTCATTGTGAGTTATTGTGTGTCTTATAAGTGTTATTGTGCGTTATTGTGTGTCTTATAAGTGTTATTGTGAGTTATTGTGTGTCTTATAAGTGTTATTGTGAGTTATTGTGTGTCTTATAAGTGTCATTGTGAGTTTATTGTGTGTCTTATAAGTGTTATTGTGCGTTATTGTGTGTCTTATAAGTGTTATTGTGAGTTATTGTGTGTCTTATAAGTGTCATTGTGAGTTATTGTGTGTCTTATAAGTGTTATTGTGCGTTATTGTGTGTCTTATAAGTGTCATTGTGCGTTATTGTGTGTCTTATAAGTGTCATTGTGAGTTATTGTGTGTCTTATAAGTGTTATTGTGAGTTATTGTGTGTCTTATAAGTGTTATTGTGAGTTATTGTGTGTCTTATAAGTGTTATTGTGCGTTATTGTGTGTCTTATAAGTGTCATTGTGAGTTATTGTGTGTCTTATAAGTGTTATTGTGAGTTATTGTGTGTCTTATAAGTGTCATTGTGAGTTATTGTGTGTCCTTATAAGTGTTATTGTGAGTTATTGTGTGTCTTATAAGTGTCATTGTGAGTTATTGTGTGTCTTATAAGTGTTATTGTGAGTTATTGTGTGTCTTATAAGTGTCATTGTGAGTTATTGTGTGTCTTATAAGTGTCATTGTGAGTTATTGTGTGTCTTATAAGTGTTATTGTGAGTTATTGTGTGTCTTATAAGTGTCATTGTGAGTTATTGTGTGTCTTATAAGTGTTATTGTGAGTTATTGTGTGTCTTATAAGTGTTATTGTGAGTTATTGTGTGTCTTATAAGTGTCATTGTGAGTTATTGTGTGTCTTATAAGTGTCATTGTGAGTTATTGTGTGTCTTATAAGTGTTATTGTGAGTTATTGTGTGTCTTATAAGTGTTATTGTGCGTTATTGTGTGTCTTATAAGTGTTATTGTGCGTTATTGTATGCCGTGTCAGTGTCATTGTCCGTTATTGTGTGTCTTATAAGTGTTATTGTGCGTTATTGTGTGTCTTATAAGTGTTATTGTGAGTTATTGTGTGTCTTATAAGTGTTTATTGTGCGTTATTGTGTGTCTTATAATGTCCATTGTGAGTTATTGGTGTCTTATAAGTGTTATTGTGCGTTATTGTGTGTCTTAAAGTGTTATTGTGAGTTATTGTGTGTCTTATAAGTGTTTGTGCTATGTGTGTTCTATAAGTGTTTATTGTGAGTTATTGTGTGTCTATAAGTGTCATTGTGAGTTATTGTGTGTCTTATAGTGTTATTGTGAGTTATTGTGTGTCTTAAAGTGTTATTGTGTTATTGTGTGTCTATAAGTGTCATTGTGAGTTATTGTGTGTCTTATAAGTGTCATTGTGCGTTATTGTGTGTC
Organism: Thalassophryne amazonica; assembly: GCF_902500255.1. NCBI lineage: Eukaryota > Metazoa > Chordata > Actinopteri > Batrachoidiformes > Batrachoididae > Thalassophryne > Thalassophryne amazonica. Next base: position 82 of record NW_022986308.1, on the reverse strand, counting down.
TTATAGTGTTATTGTGAGTTATTGTGTGTCTTATAAGTGTTATGTGCGTTATTGTGTGTCTTATAAGTGTTATTGTGCGTTT
>NW_022986307.1:102220-163678 GCF_902500255.1 Thalassophryne amazonica | reverse complement strand
GAATTATAGACTACATACAGGCTGAAATATATACTATGTTCAGGTTGAAATATATACTACGTACAGGCTGAAATATATACTACGTACAGGCTGAAATATACACTACACACAGGCTGAAATATATACTATGTACAGGCTGCGATATGCAACACACAGGCTGAAATATATACTATGTACAGGCTGAAATTTATACTATGTACAGGCTGAAATATATAATACACACAGGCTGAAATATATACTATGTACAGGCTGAAATATATAATACACACAGGCTGAAATATATACTACGTACAGGCTGAAATTTATACTACGTACAGGCTGAAATGTACACTACACACAGGCTGAAATATATACTACGTACAGGCTGAAATGTACACTACACACAGGCTGAAATATATACTACGTACAGGCTGCAATATGCTACACACAGGCTGAAATATAGACAACATACAGGCTGAAATATATACAATGTACAGGCTGAAATATATACTACACACAGGCTGAAATACAGACTATGAACAAGTTGAAAATTATACTACATACAGGCTGAAATATAGACTACGTACAGGCTGAAATATATAGTACATATAGGCTGAAATATATACTACGTACAGGCTGATATATATATATTACACACCGTCTGAAATATATACTACGAACAGGCTGAAATATATACTACGTACAGGCTAAAATATATACTACATACAGGCTAAAATATATACTACGTACAGGCTGAAATATAGACTACGTACAGGCTGAAATATATACTACGTACAGGCTAAAATATATGCTACGTACAGTCTGAAATATATACTACGTACAGGCTAAATATATACTACATACAGGCTGAAATATAGACTACGTACAGGCTGAAATATCGACTACGTAGGGCTGAAATATATACTACGTACAGGCTGAAATATATACTACTACGTACAGGCTGAAATATAGACTACGTACAGGCTAAAATATATACTACATACAGGCTGAAATAAAGACTAAGTACAGGCTAAAATATATTCTACGTACAGGCTGAAATATATACTACGTACAGGCTGAAATATAGACAACGTACAGGCTAAAATATATACTACATACAGGCTGAAATATAGACAACGTACAGGCTGAAATATAGACTACGTACAGGCTAAAATATATACTACGTACAGGCTGAATTATAGACTACATACAGGCTGAAATATATACTATGTTCAGGTTGAAATATATACTACGTACAGGCTGAAATTTATACTACGTACAGGCTGAAATATACACTACACACAGGCTGAAATATATACTATGTACAATCTGCGATATGCAACACACAGGCTGAAATATATACTATGTACAGGCTGAAATTTATACTATGTACAGGCTGAAATATATAATACACACAGGCTGAAATATATACTACATACAGGCTGAAAAATATATATGCTACACACAGCCTGAAATATATACTACGTACAGGCTGAAATTTATACTACGTACAGGCTGAAATGTACACTACACACAGGCTGAAATATATACTACGTACAGGCTGAAATGTACACTACACACAGGCTGAAATATATACTACGTACAGGCTGCAATATGCTACACACAGGCTGAAATATAGACAACATACAGGCTGAAATATATACAATGTACAGGCTGAAATATATACTACACACAGGCTGAAATACAGACTATGAACAAGTTGAAAATTATACTACATACAGGCTGAAATATAGACTACGTACAGGCTGAAATATATAGTACATATAGGCTGAAATATATACTACGTACAGGCTGATATATATATTACACACAGGCTGAAATATATACTACGAACAGGCTGAAATATATACTACGTACAGGCTAAAATATATACTACATACAGGCTAAAATATATACTACGTACAGGCTGAAATATAGACTACGTACAGGCTGAAATATATACTACGTACAGGCTAAAATATATACTACATACAGGCTGAAATATATACTATGTACAGGCTAAAATATATACTATGTACAGGCTGAAATATATACTACGTACAGGCTAAAATATATACTACATACAGGCTGAAATATATACTATGTACAGGCTAAAATATATACTATGTACAGGCTGAACTATAGACTACGTACAGGCTAAAATATATACTATATACAGGATGAAATATCGACTATGTAGGGCTGAAATATATACTACGTACTGGCTGAAATATATACTACGTACAGTCTAAAATATATACTACATACAGGCTGAAATATAGAGTACTTACAGGGTAAAATATATACTACGTACAGGCTGAAATATATACTATGTACAGGCTAAAATATATACTACATACAGGGTGAAATATAGACTACATACAGGATAAAATATATACTACGTACAGGCTGAAATATAGATATGTACAGGCTAAAATATATGCTACATACAGGCTGAAATATAGACTACTTAGGACTGAAATATATACTATATACAGGCTGAAATATCGACTACGTAGGGCTCAAATATATACTACGTACAGGCTGAAATATATACTACGTACAGGCTAAAATTTATACTATATACAGGCTGAAATATCAACTACGTAGGGCTGAAATACATACTACGTACAGGCTAAAATATATACTACGTACAGGCTGAAATATAGACTACGTACAGGCTGAAATATATACTACACACAGGCTGAAATATAGACTACGTACAGGCTGAAATATATACTACGTACAGGCTGAAATATCGACTACGTAGGGCTGAATTATAGACTACGTACAGGCTGAAATATAGACTACGTACAGGCTAAAATATATACTACGTACAGGCTGAAATATAGACTACGTAGGGCTGAAATATATACTACGTACAGGCTGAAATATATACTACGTACAGGCTGAAAAATATATATGCTACACACAGCCTGAAATATATACTATGTTCAGGCTGAAATATATACTACATACAGGCTGAAATATATAATACACACAGGCTGAAATATATACAACACACAGGCTGAAATATATACTACGTACAGGAAGATATATATATATATATTTGTAACCTTCACTAATGCTGTTTCTGTACTATGATGAATTCTAAAACCTGACTGAAACTCTTCAAATAGACCATTCCTCTGCAGATGATCAGTTAGCTGTTTTACAACTACCCTTTCAAGAATTTTTGAGAGAAAAGGAAGGTTGGAGATTGGCCTATAATTAGCTAAGATAGCTGGGTCAAGTGATGGCTTTTTAAGTAATGGTTTAATTACTGCCACCTTAAAAGCCTGTGGTACATAGCCAACTAACAAAGATAGATTGATCATATTTAAGATCGAAGCATTAAATAATGGTAGGGCTTCCTTGAGCAGCCTGGTAGGAATGGGGTCTAATAAACATGTTGATGGTTTGGTTGAAGTAACTAATGAAAATAACTCAGACAGAACAATCGGAGAGAAAGAGTCTAACCAAATACCGGCATCACTGAAAGCAGCCAAAGATAACGATATGTCTTTGGGATGGTTATGAGTAATTTTTTCTCTAATAGTTAAAATTTTATTAGCAAAGAAAGTCATGAAGTCATTACTAGTTAAAGTTAAAGGAATACTTGGCTCAATAGAGCTCTGACTCTTTGTCAGCCTGGCTACAGTGCTGAAAAGAAACCTGGGGTTGTTCTTATTTTCTTCAATTAGTGATGAGTAGAAAGATGTCCTAGCTTTACGGAGGGCTTTTTTTTTTATTATAGAGCAACAGACTTTTTCCAGGCTAAGTGAAGATCTTCTAAATTAGTGAGACGCCATTTCCTCTCCAACGTACGGGTTATCTGCTTTAAGCTGCGAGTTTGTGAGTTATACCACGGAGTCAGGCACTTCTGATGTAAGGCTCTCTTTTTCAGAGGAGCTACAGCATCCAAAGTTGTCTTCAATGAGGATGTAAAACTATTGATGAGATACTCTATCTCCCTTACAGAGTTTAGGTAGCTACTCTGCTCTGTGTTGGTATATGGCATTAGAGAACATAAAGAAGGAATCATATCCTAAACCTAGTTACAGCACTTTCTGAAAGACTTCTAGTGTAATGAAACTTATTCCCCACTGCTGGGTAGTCCATCAGAGTAAATGTAAATGTTATTAAGAAATGATCAGACAGAAGGGAGTTTTCAGGGAATACTGTTAAGTCTTCAATTTCCATACCATAAGTCAGAACAAGATCTAAGATATGATTAAAGTGGTGGGTGGACTCATTTACATTTTGAGCAAAGCCAACTGAGTCACACACTATACTAACACTTACTAACAGGGACTTAGAAGAGAGAGACCTAATGTTTAATAGACCACATTTAACTGTTTTAGTCTGTGGTGCTGTTGAAGGTGCTGTATATATATACTACGTAGGGCTGAAATATATACTACACACAGACTGAAATACATATGTTAATAATTATAATAATATTAATAATTTATTGCTATCTCACCCTAACTGTATCCGTCCCTCAGGAAGCTGCACCTTCTGGTTTCATTCTGGCTGTTGTTTGAAGAATGAAGTTCAGTTCAACTAGTTGGTTTCTGGCACACTGATTTTTCTGACCCAGAACCAGTTCTGATGTGTTCATGAACAATCAAACATAAACTTAAGAATCACTGCATCTTGTTCCGGCTTCTTCTGGTTTGAAGTTGCGCTAAAATGCGATTCAGTGCAGCAGCAGCTCAACAACACGAGCCCAAAGCCCATTTTAATCCTGACTGAAAGGGACAGAAGAAGAAGAAGGAAGACGCGTGCAGAGGACGAAAGAGGAAACATGGTGGCTGTGAGTTGATGTTGAATCTCCACAGTAGGTTCACGCGTGCGCGCTCACGCTTGGCTTCATTGTGTTGGCTGAAGTGTAACGCGCCGTCGCCCCGGGCCACAGCTCTCCCTCAACGGGCAAAGTCAGCTCAAAGTGGGTTATGACAGACCTCCAAAATACAGCAGCGACCCCTTTCCCCTAAAAATAGACAGGAACCAGGTTAGTTCCCAGGGATCCTCACTGTGTCCTCACACCTGCTCCTGACCGCCGAACACATGAAGGCAGTGAACTCCTACAGCGGTTTAGAGGTCGCCGAGCACAGAGATAACTGCATGGCAAGGTCAAAGAGCACAGAGGTCACCGAGCACAGAGATAACTGCGTGGCAAGGTCAAAGAGCACAGAGGTCACCGAGCACAGAGATAACTGCATGGCAAGGTCAAAGAGCACAGAGGTCACCGAGCACAGAGATAACTGCTTGGCAAGGTCAAAGAGCACAGAGGTCACCGAGCACAGAGATAACTGCATGGCAAGGTCAAAGAGCACAGAGGTCACCGAGCACAGAGATAACTGCGTGGCGAGGTCACCGTACGGGAAGGTCAAAGAGCACAGAGGTCACCGAGCACAGAGATAACTGCGTGGCGAGGTCACCGTACGGGAAGGTCAAAGAGCACAGAGGTCACCGAGCACAGAGATAACTGCGTGGCGAGGTCACCGTACGGGAAGGTCAAAGAGCACAGAGGTCACCGAGCACAGAGATAACTGCGTGGCGAGGTCACCGTACGGGAAGGTCAAAGAGCACAGAGGTCACCAAGCACAGAGATAACTGCATGGCAAGGTCAAAGAGCACAGAGGTCACCGAGCACAGAGATAACTGCATGGCAAGGTCAAAGAGCACAGAGGTCACCGAGCACAGAGATAACTGCGTGGCGAGGTCACCGTACGGGAATGTCAAAGAGCACAGATGTCACCTAGCACAGAGATAACTGCATGGCGAGGTCACTGAAGACAGAGGCTACCGTGCACAGAGGTCACAGTACAGTGAGGTCACTGACCACAGAGTTTACTGTGTGGCGAGGTTAAAGAGCACAGAGGTCACCAAGCACAGAGGTCATCGAGCACAGAGGTTACTGCATAGCAAGGTCACCACATGGTGACATCACGAGCAGTGATCTCCGCGGGATGAGTTAAAGAGCCCGGAGGTCACAGAACACGAGGACAGACACACAGACCTGAAGGGACGTGAGGACAGACACAAAGACCTGAGGGCCGTGAGGACAGACCTGAAGACCTGAAGGGACGTGAGGACAGACACAAAGACCTGAAGGGACGTGAGGACAGACACAAAGACCTGAAGGGACGTGAGGACAGACACGAAGACCTGAGGGCCGTGAAGACAGACACGAAGACCTGAAGGGACAGGAGGACAGACACAAAGATCTGAAGGGACGTGAGGACAGACACACAGACCTGAAGGGACGTGAGGGCAGACACAAAGACCTGAAGGGAGATGAGGACAGACACGAAGACCTGAAGGGACGTGAGGACAGACACATAGACCTGACGGGACGTGAGGACAGACACGAAGACCTGAAGGGACATGAGGACAGACACACAGACCTGAAGGGACATGAGGACAGACACACAGACCTGAAGGGACGTGAGGACAGACACAAAGACCTGAAAGGACGTGAGGACAGACACAAAGACCTGAAGGGACGTGAAGACAGACACAAAGACCTGAGGGACGTGAAGACAGACACGAAGACCTGAAGGGACATGAGGGCAGACACAAAGACCTGAAGGGACATGAGGACAGACACACAGACCTGAAGGGACATGAGGACAGACACAAAGACCTGAAGGGACATGAGGGCAGACACAAAGACCTGAAGGGACATGAGGACAGACACACAGACCTGAGGTCTGTGAGGACAGACACAAAGACCTGAAGGGACGTGAGGGCAGACACACAGACCTGAAGGGATGTGAGGGCAGACACAAAGAGCTGAAGGGATGTGAGGACAGACACAAAGACCTGAGGGCCGTGAGGACAGACACGAAGACCTGAAGGGATGTGAGGGCAGACACAAAGACCTGAAGGGACGTGAGGGCAGACACGAAGAGCTGAAGGGACGTGAGGACAGACACACAGACCTGAAGGGACGTGAGGACAGACACACAGACCTGAGGGCCGTGAGGACAGACACACAGACCTGAAGGGACGTGAGGGCAGACACACAGACCTGAAGGGATGTGAGGACAGACACAAAGACCTGAAGGGACGTGAGGACAGACACACAGACCTGAAGGGACGTGAGGACAGACACAAAGACCTGAAGGGACATGAGGACAGACACACAGACCTGAGGTCTGTGAGGACAGACACAAAGACCTGAAGGGACGTGAGGGCAGACACACAGACCTGAAGGGATGTGAGGGCAGACACAAAGAGCTGAAGGGATGTGAGGACAGACACAAAGACCTGAGGGCCGTGAGGACAGACACGAAGACCTGAAGGGATGTGAGGGCAGACACAAAGACCTGAAGGGACGTGAGGGCAGACACGAAGAGCTGAAGGGACGTGAGGACAGACACACAGACCTGAAGGGACGTGAGGACAGACACACAGACCTGAGGGCCGTGAGGACAGACACACAGACCTGAAGGGACGTGAGGGCAGACACACAGACCTGAAGGGATGTGAGGACAGACACAAAGACCTGAAGGGACGTGAGGACAGACACACAGACCTGAAGGGACGTGAGGACAGACACAAAGACCTGAAGGGACATGAGGACAGACACACAGACCTGAGGTCTGTGAGGACAGACACAAAGACCTGAAGGGACGTGAGGGCAGACACACAGACCTGAAGGGATGTGAGGGCAGACACAAAGAGCTGAAGGGACGTGAGGACAGACACAAAGACCTGAAGGGACATGAGGACAGACACACAGACCTGAGGTCTGTGAGGACAGACACAAAGACCTGAAGGGACGTGAGGGCAGACACACAGACCTGAAGGGATGTGAGGGCAGACACAAAGAGCTGAAGGGATGTGAGGACAGACACAAAGACCTGAGGGCCGTGAGGACAGACACGAAGACCTGAAGGGATGTGAGGGCAGACACAAAGACCTGAAGGGACGTGAGGGCAGACACGAAGAGCTGAAGGGACGTGAGGACAGACACACAGACCTGAAGGGACGTGAGGACAGACACACAGACCTGAGGGCCGTGAGGACAGACACACAGACCTGAAGGGACATGAGGGCAGACACAAAGACCAGGCTCATGGTCTGCGCAGGACACTGATCCAGATCCAGTCTTCAGACTCATAAAACCGCCAGTTGGTCCTGATGAATTCCTTGTGTTTTTCTTAGATGTGAATCTCAGAGCGCCCCCTCTGGAGGGAGTTGGCATTGCAGTGTAGGGACAGTCCTTCCTGCTCACTTAATTTTCAGTGTGGCGCTGAGGTCAGGACTCAGACTGGTTTCAGTCCGACTGCCGGCTCTGATTCAGTGGCTGACAGACAGCCACCGCCCGACTCCAGCCGACCCTAGAATGACCCCAGACTGACCCCGGCCCGACTCCAGCCGACCCCAGAATGACCCCAGCATGACCCCAGAATGACCCCAGGTGTCATGTCATGTACCAAATATCACTTTGACACCTTACATTTGTACTAAGCAGCTATAGGTGGACCTTTGACCTCAAGGTCAAGGTCAAACATGACAATTAGTGAAAAAAGGCACTGTTACCATCAGTCTTATGAGCACGTTTAGGTCTGAAGTAAGAAATACACTGAACAGTACACGTGTACTTCAGTTTGTACTCTGTGTGTCGTATCGTTCTACACAAACACGCCCACCTGATGGGCACATGTACATCTCAGCATAAGGGGTGGGGCTTGTAGCAGCTGAAAAAAAATGTTTGTTGTTTATACAAACACAAACAGAATCTGAAATTTTGTTCAAATTAATGAAGAAATCAACAAGAACTTAAATTTGGTGATGACAGAGCTTTCTGGGTCGGGGCCCCCGGTGCCGAAACAAAACAGGAAGAAGAAAACTGAAAGCACCAAAGGTGGACACGCCCCCTTTAATGGCACGTTATCATTCTCAGTAAAGAAACAACAGAAAATGTCGTGTAAAATTTACAGCAATTCCAATTTTTACATCCATCCTGAACCCATTGATTACAGTTAAAGGTCACAGAGGTCAAGAGGGTGAGAGAAGGGGTTAGAGTTAGTTCCCAGTCACGCTCATTCTAATCTCCTAAACACTCCCAGTGTGTGTCCATGTGTGAACTTTTATACAATGTTTGCATTAAAAGTGTCGTGTGCATCTTTTAGGCCCCGTTTAGTAAAACGGTTCCAAACGAGCAGAGACACTGTCCCTTATTGATTACATTGTTATTAATATTATTGATAATATTATTGCTGTTTTTGTCTGATAAATTTTTCGTGCAGCTGTGAAACTGACTGAAATAATTTTTATATTAAACCTTTAAATGGTGCCAAAGAAAAACTGAAGCCAAGCTAACCACAGCTAAGAACCACAGGGTCCAGGTCAGAGGTCAGCGATGGAGGATAAAGGAATCCAGATCCAGAAAGTGTGCTTGTGCTCTGACTTTATAATGAAGCCTGCTTTGAAACGTGATTCGGTGTGACTGACACACTGACAGCTTCAGCCTGAAGTCGTGTCACTGAGAAAACAAAAGGGTGATGATCACATCCTGCAGCTAATGGGCGCTTGTGCAGGATTACTCAGAGCAGACTGATCTGGACCCCACAGACCCCTATGGACCCCATAGACTCCTATGGACCCCACAGACCCCTATGGACCCCATCGACCCGTGTGGACCCCATAGACCCCAAAGACCCCTATGGACCCCATAGACCACACAGACGCCTATGGACCCCACAGATCCCTATGGACCCCATAGATCCCTATGGATCCCATAGACCCCAATGGACCCCACAGACCCCTATGGACCCCATAGACCTGTGTGGACCCTATGGACCCTATGGACCCCATAGACCCGTGTGGACCCCATAGACCCCACAGACCCCTATGGACCCCACAGACCCATGTGGACCCCATAGACTACACAAACGCCTAAGGACCCCATAGATCCCTATGGACCCCATAGTCCCTTATGGACCCCACAGACCCATATGGACCCCATAGACCACACACACCCCTATGGACCCCATAGACCCTGCAGACCCTCAGTCATGCCAGCGGTCCAGTTTAATTTTTCCACAACTGATCCGAAGCTCTGGAGTCAGCAGGAAGGTAGAACGCTGAGAATCCTGTGAGCACAAAACCACCCTGCTGACAAACTGCTATTTGTCTCACACTGTCCTATGCTGTCCCGCATTGTCCCACACTGTTCTATGTTGTCTCGCATTGTCCCACACTGTCCCATGTTGTCTCGCATTGTCCACACTGTCCTATGCTGTCCCATATTGTCCCACACTGTCCTATGTTGTCTTGCATTGTCCACACTGTCCTATCCTGTCCTGCATTGTCCCACACTGTCCTATGTTTCCTCACATTGTCCTACACTGTCCTATGATGCCTCACACTGTACTATGTTGTTTCACGTTGTCTCACACTGTCCTATGTTGTCTCCACATTGTCTCATACTGTTCTATGTTGTCTTGCAGTGTCCCACACTCCTATGTTGTCTCACATTGTCCCACACTGTCCTATGTTGTCTCACATTCTCCCACACTGTTCTGTTTTCTCACACTGTCCTATGTTGTCTCACATTGTCCCATGTTGTTCCAGATTAAAAAGCAAATGAAACATTTGTTCTTCTGGTTTGATCATCAGCCTCTTCCTCGTCACTCACTCCATCCTGGTTTCTCATCTTCTTCCTGGTTCCTTGTACCTCCATCTCTTGGACTCTCTGCTCCACGAACTCAGTGTCATGTGACCAAAATAATTCATAATTGGTCATCTGTGACCTTTGACCTGAGCTGTAGCCTGAATGTGTTTGTTTTAGATTTTGTCTTTTCTTTGTTCCTCAAATATTTTATTCTTCTCATTTCTTTCTTTGTTCAGGAGAGCCCGATCTTCTGGTGGTACCAGCTCCTGCTTCAGTCTGGACCTTCTCCACACTCTCCATTCTGCCAAAATATTTGAACTCTTCCACTTTCTGCAGCTTTGAAGACATTTGTCTGTCCTTTTAGTTTACACAAAAGAGCTCTGTCCCTGTCTGGCTGATCTTCATCCCTCTGCTGTCCAGTGAACATCTCCAACATGTGTAGTCCTCCCTGCTCTCAGAGCATGAGGTCACCCAGACATTCTCCTCCAAAAGTCACCCTGCCATTGTATAAACGCGATCAGGCACGTCGAGGATGACGACTGCTGGGTCACTTTGGTTTCTGAGGATTTGGGTTCAGTTCCCATCAAGGAGAACCAGTAACGTTCTCACCACAGGTGGAACTCTGAGTTCACTTTTTTCAAAACAAGCGCAAGTGTTTTGACTTTTAACCTGAAAGACAAAATGCGATGGCTGAACAATCGTTGGCTCCTGACACTTTGTGTTCCTTTGTGCATTTTGAAGATTAGTGACACATCAGACACATCAACACTGTGGACCTCGAGACCCTCGTCCTTTCTCTGTCGTCCGCCCGTACGGTTGTAATCCCAGCATGCTCTGCTTTGTCACAGGTGAAATATGTATCCAGGGGCAGCTGCAGTCAAAGTGACTCTTCTGTTTCAGTCCTTGCCGAGATCAAAGCCGTTAAAGTGCTTACAAACTCATGCGTGGATGCGCAGCTCGTGGACTGAAAGTCAGACAAACGGGGAAGAAAAGAATGAAGAACGCTGTAATCTGGCGTCTTTTTAAATGCCATCTCGACCAGCCATGATGGTGGATTTGTCTCACGGTGAAGTGAAGTGCGCTGAGATGGATCCTTTCAGACACGTTTGACTTCTGCCACGGTGGCCAGCCACAACGATCTGATAGCCTTTCTCCTTTTACACCGCCGTTTTTATCGCCAGGCTGAATGGCGTCAAAGTTTTCTCACCTGACCCGACCTGAACCCCCCCCCCACCAGGCCTCCACAACCTTCAGCAAAAGTGACGTATGTCACAAAATGAGAGTTTATGTAACTTATGTGATCAGATGAAAACCAGGTTCTAAAGAGTTGTAGAGTGTAAGAGTTGTAGTCTTATACACCTCTCTGCAGCTTCTCTCCCCCTGCCATCCCCTCATTACCCCATCCCCGTAGAGACGGTGTCTGCTCCCAGACCACCAATAACCAGCAAAAATCTATTTAAGCATAAAAATTCAAAAAGAAAAAATAATATAGCACCTTCAACTGCACCACAGACTAAAACAGTTAAATGTGGTCTATTAAACATTAGGTCTCTCTCTTCTAAGTCCCTGTTAGTAAATGATATAATAATTGATCAACATATTGATTTATTCTGCCTAACAGAAACCTGGTTACAGCAGGATGAATATGTTAGTTTAAATGAGTCAACACCCCCGAGTCACACTAACTGTCAGAATGCTCGTAGCACGGGCCGAGGAGGAGGATTAGCAGCAATCTTCCATTACAGCTTATTAATTAATCAAAAACCCAGACAGAGCTTTAATTCATTTGAAAGCTTGACTCTTAGTCTTGTCCATCCAAATTGGAAGTCCCAAAAACCAGTTTTATTTGTTGTTATCTATCATCCACCTGGTCGTTACTGTGAGTTTCTCTGTGAATTTTCGGACCTTTTGTCTGACTTAGTGCTTAGCTCAGATAAGATAATTATAGTGGGCGATTTTAACATCCACACAGATGCTGAGAATGACAGCCTCAACACTGCATTTAATCTATTATTAGACTCTATTGGCTTTGCTCAAAAAGTAAATGAGTCCACCCACCACTTTAATCATATCTTAGATCTTGTTCTGACTTATGGTATGGAAATTGAAGACTTAACAGTATTCCCTGAAAACCCCCTTCTGTCTGATCATTTCTTAATAACATTTACATTTACTCTGATGGACTACCCAGCAGAGGGGAATAAGTTTCATTACACTAGAAGTCTTTCAGAAAGCGCTGTAACTAGGTTTAAGGATATGATTCCTTCTTTGTTATGTTCTTCAATGCCATATACCAACACAGGGCAGAGTAGCTACCTAAACTCTGTGAGTGAGATAGATTATCTCGTCAATAGTTTTACATCCTCATTGAGCACAACTTTGGATGCTGTAGCTCCTCTGAAAAGAGAGCTTTAAATCAGAAATGCCTGACTCCGTGGTATAACTCACAAACTCGCAGCTTAAAGCAGATAACCTGTAAGTTGAAGAGGAAATGGAAAAAGAGTCTGTTGCTCTATAAAAAAGCCCTCTGTAAAGCTAGGACATCTTACTATTCATCACTAATTGAAGAAAATAAGAACAACCCCATTGAGCCAAGTATTCCTTTAACTTTAACTAGTAATGACTTTCTTTGCAAATAAAATTTTAACTATTAGAGAAAAAATTACTCATAACCATCCCAAAGACATATCATTATCTTTGGCTGCTTTCAGTGATGCCGGTATTTGATTAGACTCGTTCTCTCCGATTGTTCTGTCTGAGTTATTTTCATTAGTTACTTCATCCAAACCATCAACATGTCTATTAGACCCCATTCCTACCAGGCTGCTCAAGGAAGCCCTACCATTAATTAATGCTTCGATCTTAAATATGATCAATCTGTCTTTATTAGTTGGCTATGTACCACAGGCTTTTAAGGTGGCAGTAATTAAACCATTACTTAAAAAGCCATCACTTGACCCAGCTATCTTAGCTACTTATAGGCCAATCTCCAACCTTCCTTTTCTCTCAAAAATTCTTGAAAGGGTAGTTGTAAAACAGCTAACTGATCATCTGCAGAGGAATGGTCTATTTGAAGAGTTTCAGTCAGGGTTTAGAATTCATCATAGTACAGAAACAGCATTAGTGAAGGTTACAAATGATCTTCTTATGGCCTCAGACAGTGGACTCATCTCTGTGCTCGTCCTGTTAGACCTCAGTGCTGCTTTTGATACTGTTGACCATAAAATTTTATTACAGAGATTAGAGCATGCCATAGGTATTAAAGGCACTGCGCTGCGGTGGTTTGAATCATATTTATCTAATAGATTACAATTTGTTCATGTAAATGGGGAATCTTCTTCACAGACTAAAGTTAATTATGGAGTTCCACAAGGTTCTGTGCTAGGACCAATTTTATTCACTTTATACATGCTTCCCTTAGGCAGCATTATTAGACAGCATTGCTTAAATTTTCATTGTTACGCAGATGATACTCAGCTTTATCTATCCATGAAGCCAGAGGACACACACCAATTAGCTAAACTGCAGGATTGTCTTACAGACATAAAGACATGGATGACCTCTAATTTCCTGCTTTTAAACTCAGATAAAACTGAAGTTATTGTACTTGGCCCCACAAATCTTAGAAACATGGTGTCTAACCAGATCCTTACTCTGGATGGCATTACCCTGACCTCTAGTAATACTGTGAGAAATCTTGGAGTCATTTTTGATCAGGATATGTCATTCAATGCGCATATTAAACAAATATGTAGGACTGCTTTTTTGCATTTACGTAATATCTCTAAAATCAGAAAGGTCTTGTCTCAGAGTGATGCTGAAAAACTAATTCATGCATTTATTTCCTCTAGGCTGGACTATTGTAATTCATTATTATCAGGTTGTCCTAAAAGTTCCCTAAAAAGCCTTCAGTTAATTCAAAATGCTGCAGCTAGAGTACTGACGGGGACTAGCAGGAGAGAGCATATCTCACCCATATTGGCCTCTCTTCATTGGCTTCCTGTTAATTCTAGAATAGAATTTAAAATTCTTCTTCTTACTTATAAGGTTTTGAATAATCAGGTCCCATCTTATCTTAGGGACCTCATAGTACCATATCACCCCAATAGAGCGCTTCGCTCTCAGACTGCAGGCTTACTTGTAGTTCCTAGGGTTTGTAAGAGTAGAATGGGAGGCAGAGCCTTCAGCTTTCAGGCTCCTCTCCTGTGGAACCAGCTCCCAATTCAGATCAGGGAGACAGACACCCTCTCTACTTTTAAGATTAGGCTTAAAACTTTCCTTTTTGCTAAAGCTTATAGTTAGGGCTGGATCAGGTGACCCTGAACCATCCCTTAGTTATGCTGCTATAGACGTAGACTGCTGGGGGGTTCCCATGATGCACTGTTTCTTTCTCTTTTTGCTCTGTATGCACCACTCTGCATTTAATCATTAGTGATTGATCTCTGCTCCCCTCCACAGCATGTCTTTTTCCTGGTTCTCTCCCTCAGCCCCAACCAGTCCCAGCAGAAGACTGCCCCTCCCTGAGCCTGGTTCTGCTGGAGGTTTCTTCCTGTTAAAAGGGAGTTTTTCCTTCCCACTGTAGCCAAGTGCTTGCTCACAGGGGGTCGTTTTGACCGTTGGGGTTTTTCCGTAATTATTGTATGGCTTTTGCCTTACAATATAAAGCGCCTTGGGGCAACTGTTTGTTGTGATTTGGTGCTATATAAATAAAATTGATTTGATTTGATTTAATGTACATTTTGTTGTGATTTGCGGTTATTGATCTCTGCCCACACCGACTCTCACCTCACCAGTGTGTTAACCCCTTAAGCCCTCGAGCCTATTTCACCAAATCACATACCCATACATTATGATTTATTTCTCAGCTTGTACAAGGTCAAAAATGCAAAAGTTTGGATCAGCTAAAAGACAGATTGAAAGTAAATAATACTTGGTAGCAGTAAATGAGTTTTCCCAAAAAAATGAATTCTGATTTATGTCTTTATTTGCTTGGTGCTTCAGCTGTGGTTAGTTGATATGTGATTGTGGATACTTTTGTAGAGGAGACTTCGCTTGACATTTTGATGTATAATAAGTGTATGTTGGTGTCAGCATTGGTTAGTTATGAGTGTTCACATGTTCCAAAACAGGGCAAGTCCCCAAATTTGGGGACTCTACGGTTTAAGAGGTTAAATGGTAAATGGACTGCATTTATATAGCACTTTTCCATCTGCATCAGACGCTCAAAGCGCTTTACAATATTGCCTAACATTCACCCTGATGTCATGCTGCTGTCATACAAAGTGCTCACAACACATCAGGAGCAACTAGGGGATTAAGGACCTTGCCCAAAGGGCCCTTAGTGATTTTCCGGTCAGGCTGGGATTTGAACCGAGGATCCTCTGGTCTCAAGCCCAACGCTTAACCACAAGACCATCACCTCCTCTAATTCATTCATTCATTCATTCATTCGTTTGTGTCTGTGAAATCAGCACCTTCTTGTCAACTTTAACATTTGCTGAAGCTTTAATGTTTTGATTTATTCCCGTGTAGCCGCGTGTTAGCAGGGTGTTGTCTCCAGTCCAGACATTGTTAGCGAGCATGATGCTCCACAGGATGTCGTGTGCATTTCTGTCCTCACGGTGCACAGCGAGTGTCCAAACGACAAGAAGAAAATTATGTCTGAGCTTCACTTTTCAAGCGGTATTGTCACGGCTGTGATGATTCAGGGTTTGTTCGTACGTTACGTCTGATACCACTCAGACACAAATCGTCTCCGTCCCACTGTGAGGTTCCTGTTCTCCATCTGGAGGGGTCGTGTGTGTCTGTGTGTGTGTGTTTGTGTGTGTGTGTGTATGTCTGTGTGTGTGTGTGCATGTATGTGTCTGTGTGTGCGTGTGTGTGTGTGTGTGTGTGTGTGCATGTGTGTCTGTGTGCATGTATGTGTCTGTGTGTGTGTGCGTATGTGTGTGTGTGTATGTCTGTGTGTGTGTGTATGCCTGTGTGTGTGTGTGTGCGCATGTATGTCTGTGTGTGTGTGTGCATGTATGTGTCTGTGTGTGTGTGTGTGTGCATGTATGTGTCTGTGTGTATGTATGTGTGTCTGTGTGTGTATGTCTGTGTGTGCATGTATGTGTCTGTGTGTGTATGTCTGTGTGTACATGTATGTGTCTGTGTGCGTATGTCTCTGTGTGTGTATGTGTGTGTGTATGTATGTGTCTGTATGTGTATGTCTGTGTGTGCATGTATGTGTCTGTGTGCGTATGTCTCTGTGTGTGTATGTGTGTGTGTATGTATGTGTCTGTATGTGTATGTCTGTGTGTACATGTATGTGTCTGTGTGCGTATGTCTGTGTGTGTGTATGTGTGTGTGTATGTATGTGTCTGTATGTGTATGTCTGTGTGTGCATGTATGTGTCTGTGTGCGTATGTCTCTGTGTGTGTATGTGTGTGTGTATGTATGTGTCTGTATGTGTATGTCTGTGTGTGCATGTATGTGTCTGTGTGCGTATGTCTCTGTGTGTGTATGTGTGTGTGTATGTATGTGTCTGTATGTGTATGTCTGTGTGTACATGTATGTGTCTGTGTGCGTATGTCTGTGTGTGTGTATGTGTGTGTGTATGTATGTGTCTGTATGTGTATGTCTGTGTGTGCATGTATGTGTCTGTGTGTGTATGTCTGTGTGTACATGTATGTGTCTGTGTGCGTATGTCTGTGTGTGTGTATGTGTGTGTGTATGTATGTGTCTGTATGTCTGTGTGTGTATGTGTGTGTGTGCATGTATGTGTCTGTGTGTGTGTGTGTCTGTGTGTGCATGTATGTGTCTGTGTCTGTGTGTGTGTGTGTGTGTGTGTATATGTCTGTGTGTCTGTATGTGTGTCTGTGTGTACATGTATATGTGTGTGTGTGTGTGTGTGTGTGTGTGTGCATGTATGTGTCTCTGTGTGTGTGTATGTCTGTGTGTGCATGTATGTGTCTGTGTGTGCGTGTGTGTGTGTGCGTATGTGTCTGTCTGTGTGTATGTGTGTGTGTGTGTGTGTGTGTGTGTATGTCAGTGTGTGTGTATGTAGGCGTGTGCGTATGTCTGTGTGTGCATGTATGTGTCTGTGTGTGTGTGTATGTGTGTGTGTGTGTGTATGTATGTGTGTGCGTATGTCTGTGTGTGCATGTATGTGTCTGTGTGTGTGTGTGTGTGTGTATGTGTCTGTGTGTGTGTCTGTGTGTACATGTGTGTGTGTGTGTGTGCATGTATGTGTCTGTGTGTGCGTATGTGTGTGTGTATGTATGTGTCTGTGTGTCTGTGTGTGTGTATGTCTGTGTGTGCGTGTGTGTGTGTGCGTATGTGTCTGTCTGTGTGCGTATGTGTCTGTCTGTGTGTGTATGTGTGTGTGTGTGTATGTATGTATGTGTGTGCATATGTCTGTGTGTGTGTGTATGTATGTGTGTGCGTATGTCTGTGTGTGCATGTATGTGTCTGTGTGTGTGTGTATGTGTGTGTGTGTGTGTGTATGTATGTGTGTGCGTATGTCTGTGTGTGTGTATGTATGTGTCTGTGTGTGTGTGTGTGTGTATGTGTATGTCGTATGTCTGTGTGTGCATGTATGTGTCTGTGTGTGCGTATGTCTGTGTGTGTGTCTGTGTATGTCTGTGTGTGTGTCTGTGTGTGCGTATGTCTGTGTGTGTGTGTGTATGTCTGTGTGTGTGTCTGTGTGTGCGTATGTCTGTGTGTGTGTGTGTGTGTGTATGTCTGTGTGTGTGTGTGTATGTCTGTGTGTGTGTCTGTGTGTGTGTGTGTATGTCTGTGTGTGTGCATGTATGTGTCTGTGTGTGCGTATGTCTGTGTGTGTGTGTGTGTGTGTATGTGTGTGTGTATGTCTGTGTGTGCGTATGTCTGTGTGTGCGTATGTCTGTGTGTGTGCGTGTATGTCTGTGTGTGTGCATGTATGTGTCTGTGTGTGTGTATGTCTGTGTGTGCGTATGTCTGTGTGTGCGTATGTCTGTGTGTGTGCGTGTATGTCTGTGTGTGTGCATGTATGTATGTGTCTGTGTGTGCGTATGTCTGTGTGTGTGTGTGTGTATGTCTGTGTCTGTGTGTGTGTGTCTGTGTGTGTGTCTGTGTCTGTGTGTGTGTGTATGTGTGTATGTCTGTGTGTGTGCATGTATGTGTCTGTGTGCATGTATGTGTGTGTGTGCATGTATATGTCTGTGTGTGTGTGTGCATGTATGTGTCAGGCCTGTTGCTCCCACCACAACTGGGATGATATCGATGTCTTTCAATGACCATGTTGTTTGTAGGTCATTTTTCAGGTCTTAGTATTTCGAGATCTTTCCCCTTTCAGCTCGATTCATGTATGTCTGTTCGTATGTATGTGTCTGTGTGTGTATGTCTGTGTGTGTCTCTGTCTGTGTGTTCACTTGTTCCTCATCATGTGAGTTCCTGCAGGTTTGTGTGTAAAAATGTGCACAAATATACCACGTTCAGTCATGTATCATCAACAAAAAGCTGTTTTGTCTTTAATTACGGCGATTTTGTTGGGAAGGTGTCGTAGCACGGACCCACAACAGGGGGCGCAAATGAACGGACAATGAGTAAGCCAAAAGGTAACAATTTAATGTTGTGATAATACACAACGAAATGTGTCGTAATTTTCACAGTCAATAAACACCAGGTGACGTGTGGGCAGGCTCGAAGATAGAAGACGCCCGACGAGAGAGTAAAGTCTAACCCAGGGGTGGCCAATCGTGCCATGAAGGGCTGAGACACTGCAGGTTGTCCTTGCTACCAATCAATTTAGCAGGTGATTTCATTGACGACCAGGTGTTTATATTCAGGGGAGAAGCTCTTCACCAGCTGCAGCATCTCGGCCCTCGTTGCCCACCCCTGGTCTAACCTTACCAACCCCCAGAGCAACAACACAGGAGAGAGTGGTAAGAAAAAACTCCCTCTGATGATTTGAGGAAGAAACCTCAAGCAGACCAGACTCAAAGGGGCAACCCTCTGCTTGGGTCATGCTCCAGACACAAATTACAAAACAATTCACAAAACGAATATACAGGAAATGTTGCTGGTGCGCAGGACAGGAGGGCTTCAGAAACAGACACCACACCCATCTCTGGATGGAGCTGCACCTCAAACAGAGAGAAAAAAACAGAATCAGACATCAGAAAGACAACAAATTGTCAGCACTAAACAACAAAAAAAACAGAACTAACAGAACTAACCTTAACCCTGACACATAAACTGCACTGTCACCATAGTGGATTTTCCATTAGAAAATCCACTATGGCTAATGGATGGACCATTAAGCTAATGGATTCCACATCCACATTTGTCATAAGCCTTGCAGGGTCTCTAATCACCTGTTCCGTGGCCTGCTGTAAAATCCTAATGTTACCCTCCCCGTAGAGCTCTATCTATGTTTGCAGATAAGATGGCGGCGCCTTCCCCAGTTGGGTGTAGGCCATCCAGCATCAGCAAGCCACGGCGGCCCCAGAACGAAGGCCAGTTATCAATAAAAATAACGCTTTGCTGTCTACTAAATTGTACCAGCCACCTATTTAACGATGTCAGCCTGCTAAACGCCTCATCATTACCCCAGGAGGGGAGGGGACCAGAGACTATTAATTTATGCCGACACACCTTTCTGGCAAGGTCACAAGTCCTCTCTATGTCCATTTTTGTGACCTCTGAGTGCTTCATCCTGTCATCATTGGTGCTGACGTAAATACCTATGTGACTATATCTCATGTCATGTTCCTTAGTCCGTCTTCCCTTCTGCAGCCTCAGCAACCAAAGATGGGAAGCAATGTTGGGAGCTCTGGCCCCAGGAATACATGTAACATCAGCCGGCGTCTGTAAGCTGACTTTGCTGGTGATAGAATCCCGTATCACTAAACCCCAGCAATAGAGAAGCTTGAATCTTCGACTGGACTGGGTTGCTTGACGTGAGGACATTTCACTTCAAATCACAGAAGCTTCCTCAGCTAAAATTCTTGCTCTGGTAGTCTGACTTCTGTCTTGACTCTTGTAGAGAAGAATAAACCAGAAGCCAACAAAAGCTGGAGTTTTTTTAACCTAACTAGACCCCTCCTACCGAGAGGCCGACTGCTATAGGCTAGTGACTAAACAATAGCTCTAATTAGCACCTATTGTGCTCAAGTTGGGTCATGCTCCAGACACAAATTACAAAAAAGGCACTGCGCTGCGGTGGTTTGAATCATATTTGTCTAATAGATTACAATTTGTTCATGTAAATGGGGAATCTTCTTCACAGACTAAAGTTAATTATGGAGTTCCACAAGGTTCTGTGCTAGGACCAATTTTATTCACTTTATACATGCTTCCCTTAGGCAGTATTATTAGACGGTATTGCTTAAATTTTCATTGTTACGCAGATGATACCCAGCTTTATCTATCCATGAAGCCAGAGGACACACACCAATTAGCTAAACTGCAGGATTGTCTTACAGACATAAAGACATGGATGACCTCTAATTTCCTGCTTTTAAACTCAGATAAAACTGAAGTTATTGTACTTGGCCCCACAAATCTTAGAAACATGGTGTCTAACCAGATCCTTACTCTGGATGGCATTACCCTGACCTCTAGTAATACTGTGAGAAATCTTGGAGTCATTTTTGATCAGGATATGTCATTCAAAGTGCATATTAAACAAATATGTAGGACTGCTTTTTTGCATTTAGGCAATATCTCTAAAATCAGAAAGGTCTTGTCTCAGAGTGATGCTGAAAAACTAATTCATGCATTTATTTCCTCTAGGCTGGACTATTGTAATTCATTATTATCAGGTTGTCCTAAAAGTTCCCTAAAAAGCCTTCAGTTAATTCAAAATGCTGCAGCTAGAGTACTGACGGGGACTAGAAGGAGAGAGCATATCTCACCCATATTGGCCTCTCTTCATTGGCTTCCTGTTAATTCTAGAATAGAATTTAAAATTCTTCTTCTTACTTATAAGGTTTTGAATAATCAGGTCCCATCTTATCTTAGGGACCTCGTAGTACCATATCACCCCAATAGAGCGCTTCGCTCTCAGACTGCAGGCTTACTTGTAGTTCCTAGGGTTTGTAAGAGTAGAATGGGAGGCAGAGCCTTCAGCTTTCAGGCTCCTCTCCTGTGGAACCAGCTCCCAATTCAGATCAGGGAGACAGACACCCTCTCTACTTTTAAGATTAGGCTTAAAACTTTCCTTTTTGCTAAAGCTTATAGTTAGGGCTGGATCAGGTGACCCTGAACCATCCCTTAGTTATGCTGCTATAGACGTAGACTGCTGGGGGGTTCCCATGATGCACTGTTTCTTTCTCTTTTTGCTCTGTATGCACCACTCTGCATTTAATCATTAGTGATCGATCTCTGCTCCCCTCCACAGCATGTCTTTTTCCTGGTTCTCTCCCTCAGCCCCAACCAGTCCCAGCAGAAGACTGCCCCTCCCTGAGCCTGGTTCTGCTGGAGGTTTCTTCCTGTTAAAAGGGAGTTTTTCCTTCCCACTGTAGCCAAGTGCTTGCTCACAGGAGGTCGTTTTGACCGTTGGGGTTTTACATAATTATTGTATGGCCTTGCCTTACAATATAAAGCGCCTTGGGGCAACTGTTTGTTGTGATTTGGCGCTATATAAAAAAATTGATTGAATTGATTGATTGAAGTTAGCACTCTCCTAATGACGGGATGGAAGCCTCCCCTGATGGCTCCCGTGACAACTCTCCTGATGACGTGAATGACTCATTACCATGAACAAAAGACTGAAACTGCTTTGACCTGAGTACCCCATTGTAAACAGGGGACAAAGCGTGTCTGAGACCCCCTCCCCGGTTAAGGCTGGGTTTCAACTGTTTTACAAAGAATGCTTCCTTGACCCCTCTCTCAAACCATTTCTTCTCTCTGGCTAAGATTTTAACTTCACTGTCCTCAAACGTGTGGTTAATGTCTTTCAGGTGGAGATGAACTGCAGACTGAGGTCCACTGGCGACCTCTCTGCTGTGCTGGTATAGCCTCTTGTGTAAAGGTTGCTTAGTCTCACCTATGTAGTGTTCGTTACAGTTTTCCTGACATCTGATAGAATACACTACATTGCTCTGTTTGTAACTAGGGATCCTGTCCTTAGGGTGAACTAATTTCTGTCTCAAGGTGTTAACCGGTTTAAAGTAAACTGGGATTTTGTGCTGTCTGAAGATCCTCTGTAGTTTTTCTCCTACTCCTGCTAAATAAGGGAGAGACACTCCTCTTCTTCTTGTCTCCGTCTCCTGTCTATCTGGTCTCTTTGTTTTCTGGGACTTCTGCACTTTGTCCAGGGACCATCGTGGGTACCCACATACTGTGAGGGTTTTCCGTACAAGTTGTTGTTCTTTAGCCCTTCCCTCTGCAGTTGTGGGCACCTGTAGGGTTCTGTGTTGAAGAGTCCTGATCACCCCGAGCTTGTGTTCAAGGGGGTGGTTTGAGCCAAAGAGCAGATATTGGTCAGTGTCAGTGGGTTTTCTGTAAACCTCTGTCTGGAGCTGCCTGTTCTTTCCAATCATAACATCACAGTCCAAGAAGGCTAAATGGTTGTTTCTGGCATCCTCACGTGTAAACTTGATATTGGAATCCACTGAATTGATGTGTTCTGTAAAGTCCTTGACCTCCTGTTGCTTGATTTTAACCCATGTGTCATCAACATATCTGAACCAGTGACTGGGAGAGATGCCCGTGAACGACGTCAAGGCTGTCTTCTCCACTCGCTCCATGTATAGATTGGCCACAATGGGGGATACCAGAGACCCCATCGCACAACCATGGATCTGCCTGTAGTAATTCCCCCTAAACAGGAAATACGTGGTGTTAAGACAGATCTCCAAAAGTTGGCAGATGTGGTCTGGTGTGAGTTTGGTCCTTTCAGGAAGAGACACATCCTCCAGCAGTCTCTGCCTCACAGCTGAGATGGCCTCAGCGGTGGGGATGCAGGTGAACAACGAAGTCACATCAAATGACACCATAGTTTCATCTGCCTCCAGCTGCAGGTCCTTGATCTTGTTCACAAAATCTTGTGTGTTCTCCACATGGTGGGCTGAGTTACCCACTAGAGGAGCCAAAATCCACTTGAGGTGCTTGGCCAAATTGTATGTGACGGAATCTGTGCTACATACAATAGGCCTGAGTGGCACGTCCTGTTTGTGGATTTTGGGCAGTCCATAGATGCATGGAGTGGCATCCCCAGGGTACAGTCTGTAGTATGTCTGCCTGTCGATGAGTGCCTCTTTCTCCAGGTTTTGGAGGTAGCTAATGATTTTCTTCTTATAGCCACTTGTGGGGTCTCTCTTCAGACATTCATATGTACTGGAGTCACTGAGCAAGTTGTTGATCTTGGCCTCGTAGTCCGATGTGTTCAGGACCACCGTGCATCTGCCTTTATCTGCTGGCAGGATAGGATGCTTTGGTGCTTCTGCAGTGCTGCCAAAGCTTTCTGTTCTTCTCCTGTGATGTTGGATGAAGGAGGCTTAGCACTGTTAAGCACTGCATAAACCCCAGCATTTCGGCCTGGAGACAGGAGTGGAAGTCACCCATGGGCTCAATGAACTGACATCAGGCAAATCCAAGGGGAAGAACCGATTCACAGTTCGCAGTGACGGGTGTGATCAGGATATGTCATTCAAAGCGCATATTAAACAAATATGTAGGACTGCCTTTTTGCATTTACGCAATATCTCTAAAATCAGAAAGGTCTTGTCTCAGAGTGATGCTGAAAAACTAATTCATGCATTTATTTCCTCTAGGCTGGACTATTGTAATTCATTATTATCAGGTTGTCCTAAAAGTTCCCTAAAAAGCCTTCAGTTGGTTCAGAATGCTGCAGCTAGAGTACTGACGGGGACTAGCAGGAGAGAGCATATCTCACCCGTGTTGGCCTCCCTTCATTGGCTTCCTGTTAATGCTAGAATAGAATTTAAAATTCTTCTTCTTACTTATAAGGTTTTGAATAATCAGGTCCCATCTTATCTTAGGGACCTCGTAGTACCATATTACCCCATTAGAGCGCTTCGCTCTCAGACTGCGGGCTTACTTGTAGTTCCTAGGGTTTGTAAGAGTAGAATGGGAGGCAGAGCCTTCAGCTTTCAGGCTCCTCTCCTGTGGAACCAGCTCCCAATTCAGATCAGGGAGACAGATACCCTCTCTACTTTTAAGATTAGGCTTAAAACTTTCCTTTTCGCTAAGGCTTATAGTTAGGGCTGGATCGGGTGACCCTGGACCATCCCTTGGTTATGTTGCTTTAGATGTAGACTGTGTTTCATAATTATTGTATGGCCTTGCCTTGCAATGTGGAGCGCCTTGGGGCAACTGTTTGTTGTGATTTGGCGCTATACAAGAAAAAAGTTGATTGATTGATTGATTGATTGATCAGGGTACCACAACCGGGCACCAAGACCTACGGGTCTTCTGCCACTTCGCCACAGTCCGAAAGCCGTCTTCCATAGCTGGCATTTCTAGGCTGATGCTAATGGACACGCTAGCCAGCCCAACACTAACCTCATCTGGAGTGCCCGTAACATCTAACTCCATTGAGCTGAGAAGCTGTTAGAACTTACGGACACGGCTCTCTAAGAGAGCCACCCTATCCTCCAACATCACGCAGGATTTACGTAAAGTGTAAAGTAGTGTATTTTGCGCACCAGGAAATTCAAGAGTATAGCCAAGCTAGCGTGACCTAACCGCTAACGAATAAGCTAACCACTCCTATAGTTCACACAGGAGTAAATTAATGAGCTAAAATTCACAGCAGTTACACTGAAAAACTAACAGAAGTATTAGACTGATAGAAACAGTCATGAAATAAACTGGGGGGGGGGAGTCGAACTAGCTAATGCAAGCTAACCAGTAGCGAATCACAACAGGAGGACTGTAGCTAAATAAGATTCACAGTAGATGCATTAAAAACCAAATGAAGTGTTAAACAGAAATAAAACAAATAAATACAACTGTATTTATACAACCTCCTGAATCCAAGGTTCAGGAGGAGCAGTGTGGTTTTCGTCCTGGTCACGGCACACTGGACCAGCTCTACACCCTCCATCGGGTGCTCGAGGGTTGATGGGAGTTTGCCCAACCAGTCCACATGTGCTTTGTGGATCTGGAGAAAGCATTCGACCGTGTCCCTCGGGGCACCCTGTGGGGTGTGTTCCGGGAGCACGGGGTCCGGGGTCCTTTGCTAAGGGCTATCCGGTCCCTGTACGACTGCAGCAGGAGCTTGGTTCGCATTGCTGGTAGTAAGGCAAGCCTGTTTCCAGTGGACGTTGGCCTCCGCCAGGGCTGCCCTTTGTCACCAGTTCTGTTCATTATTTTTATGGACAGAATTTCTAGGCGCAGCCAGGGTGTAGAGGGGGTCTGGTTTGGGAACCACAGAATCTCATCTCTGCTGTTTGCGGACGATGTGGTTCTGTTGGCTTCGTCAAATTGGGACCTTCAGTGTGCACTGGGACGGTTTGCAGCCGAGTGTGAAGCGTCCGGGATGAAAATCAGCACCTCCAAATCCGAGGCCATGGTTCTCGACCGGAAAAAGGTGCCTTGCCCACTTCAGGTCGGTGGAGTGTCCTTGCCTCAAGTGGAGGAGTTTAAGTATCTCGGGGTCTTGTTCACAAGTGAGGGACGGATGGAGCGTGCGATTGACAGACAGATCGGTGCAGCATCTGCAGTGCTGCGGTCGCTGTGTTGGACCATTGTGGTGAAGAGAGAGCTGAGTAGGGGGGCAAAGCTCTCGATTTACCGATCGATCTACATTCCGACCCTCACCTATGGCCATGAGATTTGGCTCATGACCAAAAGAAGGAGATCACGAGTACAAGCGGCTGAGATGAGTTTCCTCCGCAGGGTGGCTGGGCGCTCCCTTAGAGATAGGATGAGGAACTCGGTCACTCGGGAGGAGCTCGGAGTCGAGCCGCTGCTCCTCCACATCGAAAGGAGTCAGTTGAGGTGGCTCGGGCATCTTTTCCGGATGCCCCCTGGACGCCTCGCTGGAGAGGTGTTCCAGGGACGTCCCATCGTGAGGAGGCCTCGGGGAAGACCCAGGACACGCTGGAGGGACTACGTCTCTCGGCTGGCTTAGGAACGCCTCGGGGTTCCCCTGGAGGAGCTGGGGGAGGTGTGTGTGGATCGGGAGGTCTGGGCAGCTTTGTTTGAGCTGCTGCCCCTGCGACCCGACTCCGGATAAAGCGGAAGAAAATGGATGGATGGATGGATGGATGGATGGAATACAACCGTGTAGAGATTAGAAGAGCGTCACAACAGCAAACAGTCCGTTGGAAGCAACTTGCCAGATCTGTGATCTGAAGACTTGGACTTTCATTCTCCTGCAAGGACATCAGCATCACCAAACACCTCTGACCATTGATCTGATGACTCCATGAGATCCTCCCAGGATGATGTCAAAGGTCGAGGACCCAGAGATGTGAAGGTCCCTGCTGAGACCTGTGAATGTCTCTACAAGTTCAACACGTGGACAACAAACAGACACACAATCCAGGAAGTCACTCAAAGTCTGGACCTCAGTCTGGATCCAGAACCATCACAAACCCAGAGACTCTGGTTCCTCAGTGCCAGGAACTCCAAAGCGCAATGTCAAAAACACATTTTAAAATACTGTGTCCCCCCTCCCCCCCCCAAAAAAAGACGAGTGAGTCCACAAACCGAGTTTCATGAAAAGTTGTTCATTAATTATTGCGTAACCCTCCCCACAGACACTCCATGGTCCTCACGTCTCCATGGCAACAGAAAAACCTCTTTATGTAACGCAAACAGACTCGAACCCAAGAAAAGGTTTTCAATCTGGGCGTTGGCTCGAACCCACAAGTCAACAAGTGATTTAGGACAACGTAAGGACAGGACGTCTGTGTTTGTGCTGAGGAGGAGGACAGAGAGGAGGAGAACAGACAGGAGGAGGACAGACAGGAGGAGGACAGAGAGGAGGAGGACAGAGAGGAGGAGAACAGACAGGAGGAGGACAGAGAGGAGGAGGACAGACAGGAGGAGGACACAGAGGAGGAGGACAGACAGGAGGAGGACAGAGAGGAGAAGGACAGACACTTTGCTGCTTCTTGTGTCCTTCACTGTTTTTATTTTGTTGTTTTTTTCAGCAGCATCTTTTTTTTTGCTCCAAATCACAGCGAGACAGTTTTGTTTTTTGTGCAGCTGCTCTGGGCGCTTTTACTTTGAAAATCCCTGAACCTTTGAGAAAGATGCTGTGATGTCATTTCATGAGCTCAGGTGTCATCACTGGACTGGATTAGTCTTTGAGAAACTGATGGTCAGGGTTAGATGCATGTGTTGCCATGACAACCAAACTACAGATGGGTGTGGGTGTGGCTCCTCACTGTGAGGCCGGGTACTACGACTGTCCTCCACCAGCGCGTTACGTGGCTCAGACTGAAACTTTCTCACAGATCTGTAGAAAAACACAAACTAAAGTTCAAGGCCTTGTTGGGTATTTTCTCCTCCAAACATTCTTAAAACCTTGATAAGACAAACAGAGTCAAGAAACACCAGTGAGACAGAAAGTCAAATTAATCTCGCGCGGAGTGCAGCCAGGCTGTACACCAAGGCTACACTAAAGTCTGGCCTGTGCTCCTGCTCTTTTTATTAGAGAAGCCCTCATTACATCATAAAACTTGTCCTAAGGGGGGGGGGACAACGCGAGACAAGTTTCTTCCCGTAACATAAACACATACGTCAATAAGTGCAGCTGTAAGGAAAAACAGTTCCTTTGTTTAATCATATCTTTGAAGGTCAGCACATCTCGTTCTTGCAGGCTCCTCTGTTTGCACTTATCATCTGTTCTGCAAAAGCTTGGAGTGTCCTGTTTAAAACAGTAAGCATTTGTACAGCATAAGGTCAAAATAACCTCCAGTTCTTTTACTCCCAGTTCAGACTGACCCCAGCATGCTAAAACAAAGTTGAATAACAAATACATTCTCAGGGTTACTTTTAAGACAGGTGCATAACAGCACAATAACGTTTTCATAAGAAAGAAGACAAAGGTACAAATGTTTAACAGTGATAACATATATATATATATATATATATATATATATATATAAAATCCTTAACATTTCCCACCTGTTTATCGCCTGTTAAACATATAGTAGTAGTTATCACCTAGCTTAGCACTTCTTTCTTGAGATTTTCACTAAGAGGTTCATCATGGTACGTAAAGCATCTATTTCAGTGTTTTGAGCTGCTACTATTTTTTCAGTTACATTCATGAACAGACCCAATCGATAATTCAGTGTTTCAATCATTAATGAATTTTTTTTTTCCCACTCCTATCCAGGGGAACAATGAATGTGCTATTTTATCTCCTACAGACCACAATTTTTTGGTCCTTTGGTACATCCGAGCCCCACATGTGATCATGTGGTAACACATCTGGGTATATCAATCTCCTCCGTCTGGTGCTGCCATTCTTCTCTGTGGAGGTCCTTGGCACTACCACATATGTATGGTCAGTCACCTGGGTAGGTGCACACACACCACCCCAATTTGGTGGGAGACTCATGTACAGTCTGGAACCACAAAGCCAATAGATGTCATCATACACCGGAGTACCATTTACAGGTGGTAGCAAAAACTTACTAACATAAGCACATGATTCATCCGTTCCCCATGGACAGGAGCCTGTATAATTACATCCCCGTCCAATGTGATGAAGATAAGTACCATCCACATATTATGTTTTGGTTAGGCTTAAATTATTTGATAAAACATACGTTTGGGTACACAGACGTTTCTTAATTTTACCTACAGTTTTATTCCCTGTCCCGTAAAAGCAAATTGGGAATGGCCGTTGTGATGACAATTTAACGTGATGATATTTTTGCGTTTCCCTTCAGTCTAGTCAATGGAGCAGCACTTGGGCACGCTTGTACGTCCTCTGTTGAAATCCCTATCATATAAGTGGTTGCACTGAGGCAAGTGGTGTTAGAACTGCCCCCGAAATACAGTTTGATTATGCATCCGTATGATAAGACATTCTGTCACCCTAGCAGGGTATGGTTTAGCCGTCAGAGCTGGGTGTGTTGAGGATATAGGTATTTGCGAACAAACATAACAATTAGTAACGTAATTCCATAGCCAATAAATGAACATATCTGTACCACATATTAGTATGGTATATATGAGGGTGTCCATCTGTCTCATTCACATTATGAATAAACCTCTTCTGACGTTGCTTGCGTTGTTCTCTGGCTCGGTCCACAGTGAGCTGCAATTCTTGGGTCAACCACCAGGCCAGGAATCCGCGGAGCACGAAACACACTAAGATCACAACGCAACCGGCTGCCCTACCAACAGTCCGGCAGCGGTGGCGCTGAGCACGCCGCTCCGGGGTCTGCTGTAGTTCAGTCATGATTGCTAGGATACAGTGTTGTTAACCACCTCACCTAATAGTGCAAGGATCTCCCTGCTTCACTGGCATTGAGACAATCTATTGCTAATTAAATAGACTCCCTTTGTAGCCAGACTTCCCCTTACACTGTGGAGGCAGCCAACACACGCTGTATCTTACAGTGATGTATTCATGTTGATCTCTCCGCTATCTTTACTGCAGTTGGTGTTGTTAACAGCACTTGGTATGGACCTTCCCAACGAGGACTGGACCAGTTCTTCCTCTTAATCACTCTGATGAACACCCAGTCTCCTGGCTAGACTACTGGAAGGCCGTCCTGTGGAAGATCAAACTTATTCGGCAGTAAATGTCTTTAAGTTATCTCTTTCTGTGTTAATGTCTTTTTCATAAAATTTGCTAATGTTTGTTCCTCATCTGCTGTTTTAGTATCCATGTCAAAATTGGTAGACGATATGGTCATCCATAAAGTATCTCAAATGGTGTTAACCCTGATGGTGTTGGTGTTATTCTCATATACAATTTTACTAGGTCCAAACATTCAATCCAGGTTCGTTTTGTCTCTTCTATACATTTCCTTAATCTTATTTTTATTGTGCCCTTTGTCCTTTCCACTAATCCTGCACTGTGTGGATGATGAGCACAATGATTTTTGAGATTAATCTGTAGCGCTTCTCCTACGTATTGCACTATTGTATTAACAAAATGCGCTTCATTATCTGAATAGACTGCTTCTGGTATTCCAAATCGTGGAATGATGTCTTTGCACAATGCCTTAGCCACTGTAAGTGCATCTGCATGTTTTGTAGGGAACAATTCTACCCATTTTGAGAAGGCATCAATTATGACTAAACAAAATTCCTTCCCTTCATGTTTACTCAGCTGTATATAATCCATATGAATCACTTGATAGGGATATTGTGGTGTTGGAAATCTGCCTCTTTGGGGTCTCAAATTGCCTTGTGAGTTGTGTTTTGCACATGTCATGCATGCTCTACAATGCTGTTTTGCATATGCATCGAACCCATAAAGACAAAAAATAGATTGCAATTGCGATATCATACCCCCTGATGAGACATGCGTCACGCCATGGCTCATAATAGCTGCCCATTTAAACATATTTTTTGGCAATATGGGTTTCTTTTGTGGTCACACGTACAAATCAGTTGCATACGTAGCTCCTTTATTTATCCACATTTGTTTTTCTCTTTCAGTTGCCTGCTGTTGCATGTCAGCAAGCAGTGTATGACCTAAATGCAAATCTGGAGTGGTGTCCTGTACAACAAAAATAGAAGAAGCTGCTGCTGCCTCTTTTGCTGCTCTGTCAGCAAAATAATTTCATTTTGAAACACTGCCAGAGCCTTTGGTGTGAGCCGCACATTTGCATATAGCAATTTGTTGAGGCAATTTCACAGCTTGCAGTAGTGCAGTTAGGAGAGTGGCATGAGTCACCGGCCTTCCAGATGATGTCACCATTCCACGCTCTTCCCACAGTTTTGCAAACACATGCACTGTGCTAAAAGCGTACTGGCTGTCTGTATAAATTGTTACAGCCGTACCTTTAAACAGATAGCAAGCTGCAGTTAAAGCAACTAATTCAGCTGCTTGTGCTGAAAATGACGATGGCAATGAAGCAGAATCCAATACTTCTGAATTTGTGACAACAGCATATCCAGATTGTGGTTGTCCATAAGCATTTTTAGTGGAAGAACCATCCACATACACAATTGTACTGTTTGGGATGGGTGTGTCCCGGAGGTCCGGGCGTGCTTTCGTACAGACTGTAGCTACATCAAGACAATTGTGCGGCTCACCATCCTCAGGTAAAGGTATCAATGTGGACGGGTTCAATGTTGTACATCGCTCTACCGTAAGGTGTGGTTGTGATAATAGCAAGGACATGCACGAAAGATGTCTTGCTGGGGACAAAAGGCTCATGTTTGTCTGCAACAGAAGTGCAGAAACTGCATGCGGAACTTTCAGTGTCAACTGATGGAATAGAACAACATTACTGCTACTTTGAACAGCCATAGAGGCTGCAACAACAGCCTGTACTCATGGTGGTAAAGCACTTGCTACTGCATCCAATTTAGATGAGTAGTAGGCAACTGGCCTCAATTTTGAGCCATACACTTAAACCAAAACACTAGTCATGAACTTATTCTTACAATCAACTGTTTGAGTAAATGGTTTACTATAATCTGGTAGTGCCAAAACTGTGGATGACACTAATGTTTGCTTTACTTTTACAAAAGCTTCCTCAGCATCTTTGTTCCATTCCAACACGGTTGACATTGAAATATCATCCTTGTACATCAAATCAGAAAGTGGACTAGTTAACTCTGCATAGCAGGGAATCCATGCCCTGCAGTAATTAGTCAGTCCAAGAAATGACATCATCTGTTTTTTAGTTTGTGGTTTTGGAGCGTGCAAAATTGCTTCCTTCCTGTCAGACAGGATCGTGCGCCCAGTGGCTGATAATTCATGTCCTAAATATTTTACTTTATCCCTACACAACTGAACTTTGTTTTTACTCACTTTGTGGCCATTATCAAATAAGAAACATAATAATGCTACTGTGTCAGTTATGCAGTTTTCTCGTGTGTCAGAGGCAATCAGAATGTCATCAACATACACTAATAGTTGGCTATCTGCCGGTGGAACAAAATTAGCTAAACATGCTGACATGACTTGAGAATAAATAGTTGGGCTCTCTGCGTAACCCTGCGGTAATCTGGTGAATGTATATCGTTGTCCTTTAAAGGTAAAAGCAAACCAGAATTGACTATCTGGATGTACTGGCACAGAGAAAAATGCATTACTTATGTCAATTACTGAGAAACTATTAGAATTTGGTCTCAGCGAATTTAACAAGGTGTGTGGATCTGGAACACATGGTGCTCTTTTAATCACAGCAGCATTTACTGCCTGCAGATCTTGAATCATTCTCCACCCCACTGAGGGCGGAGCCTTTTTTACAGGAAATATGGGTGTGTTACATGGTGAATCTGGACATGGCACTATTACTCCTGCTGTTAATAAATTCTCTATTACTGGCCTGATTCCTTCAATTGCATCAGGTTTCAATGGATACTGTCTTACACATGGTCTGTATTCTGTTTTTGGTCTTATAACTACAGGTTGTGCATTTTTTATCAGTCCTACGTCTGAAGGACCTGTTGTCCACAATCCTGATGGTACAGAAGAGAGAAGATCATCTTCTTCAGGACTCAACTGAAACACTCAGGATTGTGAAGTGGACACATCAATATGTGTTCCAGCTGTCAGCACCAATGAGACATTAACTGGCACTTTGTACAATTTAGTTGATGGACTGAACTCCGTTCGTGGTCCAACTCTGCTCCAATCAGTGGCTGACAAAGCTGTTATGACTGTCAGTCCCAATTCTTGCCGTTCTGTCAAATATGGTTTACAAAGTGACACATGTAATGGCATACCTGTGAATCTCAATTTTAAAACATCTTCAGTGGCACCTGTTACTGTTATGACAGCTGTTGAGTTGCCATCATGAATCAAATCGGTCATTGTCAGCTTCACAGGTGAAACGTTTTTCAATTTGTTTTCATACACTGGTGTTCCTGGCAATATGCCACTATGGACTCTAAATACACTCTCAAATCTGCATCTAAACTCTGTCCATGGTTCTCCTTCTTTCTGAGTTGTCCTGGTAATTTCAGTATAATTTATCTTTGGTCCTAACACACCTTTTGCACGTGTAATCATAGCTTCCACTCTTGTTTTCAAGACTGGATCATCATGTGTCAGTGGTACGCCTTGTTGGTCTGCAGGATTCCAGTCTCCGCGTATCTGACTCCATTTAGGGCCACATGCTTTCATCCACACCTGTTGGACTTCAGGTCCACTAAGGTGGTAAGAACTTCTAATGTTTTCTATATCCTGCATAAATCCCTCAATGTCGACATGTGGCGATGGTATCATGTCGACTGCTGCTTTGATATCATCAGCATTCCATGTTCGATATACGAGCATGGTTGATCGATGTCCTGCTGTTCCTGCACGAGGATTTGGTACTTCTATCATAGGATAGGCACCTCCCTGATCACTATGTTCCACCATGGGAGGGGCTGTGGGCACTTTCGCTTGACTGCGTGTTTGTGGTTTTTCTGGTTTTTCACTTTTTACCTTAGGTTTTACTGCTAAATCATACTGTGGTGGCGGTACATCGTCATCCTCTGGTAGAGGAGGATATAAAGGTGTTGTTGTCACCGACGATCCAGCCGGCGGTGGTTGCTGAGGCTGTTCTGATTCTCTGTGCTGAATTATCACATCTTCTTCTGCCTTACCTACAGCTTTCTTTTTCCTTGCTTTCTCTAATCGTCGCTTCTCTGCTCCCTTCTGTCTGTTCTCTGCTTCCTCCTCCCAAAATGCCACTAAATCTGCCCCTACTTTCTGCATCTTTTTCTCATCACCTTTATGTTCCTGTTCTAACTCCTTCTTTAGCTTCTGTATACTGATCAGGTTCAGTCGTCCGTCAAAGTCATGTTTATTTATCCAGGTCTCCAATTTCTTTGTTGCTTTTGGATTTTTTGCTTCCATAAATTTCCAGTCGTCAGTTGATAAATTTTCCTTATTTTTAGACGTCTTACCCCCCATTTTTATTATCCCTTGTTATAATTTGGACTTCAGACGGGGGCACACCTAGGGTGTTCTAAATCTGAAGTTTTCACTTTCTTTGGACGTGACAATTAATTTGCCGTTGTGTGGTTGATTCCTTTCACCTCCCCGTAGGAAGCGGAATCACTTGCCTCTGCTTCCACACACGGTTGTCACTAACGTTGTCCAAAGTATTACACTTTCACACAGTTATTCTATTTACACTTACACAAAACACTATTTACACATAAAAACACTTTTTAATAACCGTACGCGTATTCTTAGGCCAGGGGAGCTCGCCCTCCCGTGAAATTTAACTAATGTCCTGCATTAGGGGACTCCACCGTCCCTGCCAGATTTAACTGCTTTTTTACAGTGCACGTATTTCTACCCGGGATTTCCTTTACGTATTAAAACAGAGGAGTCCGCACCCTCCTTCGGAATTTAAATACGCGCGTCCCTCGCAACCGTAGAGGAGTCCGCCCTCCTCGCGGATTTTAACTGCTTTACATTAACAGACGATTCCACGCCATCGCTTACGGAGTTTAACTGTTTTATGTGATCTGATCACCACTCACTCAGTACTGTTACAAAGAAATTCTACTCACTGACTCGACCTCCTGTCTGTCTTCTTCGGGAAAATCTCGTCAACCAGACAATGCCAACGGCGGTCGACAATGGCAGACACGATCAATCGATCGGACCTTGGCCAAGGATTTACGTCTGGACTTGACGACCTCCGCCGGACACCTCCGGTGTTGTTGAGATCCCGGACGTAGCCCCCAGTCAATGTTGGGTATTTTCTCCTCCAAACATTCTTAAAACCTTGATAAGACAAACAGAGTCAAGAAACACCAGTGAGACAGAAAGTCAAATTAATCTCGCGCGGAGTGCAGCCAGGCTGTACACCAAGGCTACACTAAAGTCTGGCCTGTGCTCCCGCTCTTTTTATTAGAGAAGCCCTCATTACATCATAAAACTTGTCCTAAGGGGGGGGACAACGCGAGACAAGTTTCTTCCCGTAACATAAACACATACGTCAATAAGTGCAGCTGTAAGGAAAAACAGTTCCTTTGTTTAATCATATCTTTGAAGGTCAGCACATCTCGTTCTTGCAGGCTCCTCTGTTTGCACTTATCATCTGTTCTGCAAAAGCTTGGAGTGTCCTGTTTAAAACAGTAAGCATTTGTACAGCATAAGGTCAAAATAACCTCCAGTTCTTTTACTCCCAGTTCAGACTGACCCCAGCATGCTAAAACAAAGTTGAATAACAAATACATTCTCAGGGTTACTTTTAAGACAGGTGCATAACAGCACAATAACGTTTTCATAAGAAAGAAGACAAAGGTACAAATGTTTAACAGTGATAACATATATATATATATATAAAATCCTTAACAGGCCTCACATGTTTGGAAGTGATTCTTTGATTGTTGAAGGACTCTTGAATGTCTCTGGGGTCACAGCAGGTCAATTCAGCACCAAATCACAACATGAATCCACCCAAGGTGCTTCACCGGGGTCACGTGG
The DNA here is from genome assembly GCF_902500255.1 of Thalassophryne amazonica. NCBI lineage: Eukaryota > Metazoa > Chordata > Actinopteri > Batrachoidiformes > Batrachoididae > Thalassophryne > Thalassophryne amazonica. The sequence continues at coordinate 127,541 of NW_022986307.1, read as the reverse complement.
AACCTCACTGACCACCTGCATGAGCACTCGATGTTTGACAAACGTAACCTTTGGATCAGATCATTTAGCCGACAGAGCCGCATGCTGAGTCTGTGAGCGGACGTGGGTGTGCGGCGGGTCCAGGGTCTTTGATCTTATCGTCTGGGTCCTGGAGAATGTCCCACTGTACGTCTGTGCACTTTGCTTCCGCTTTCTTCTTCACCTGCACTTGAACTGTAGCCGGCTTTGTTCCGTCTGAAAAGTGGAACACAATGGAAAAGTTGTCAGCGCGGTGACAGAACCACAGGAACCCAACCCCGAATGGATGCTTCAAAGCTCAGCTTTGGCTTTTGTAAAGCGTTGGACAATGGTGAGCTCTGTGGACGGCTCACAGCTTCATTTTCACCTTTTAAGTCACGACACCAGATCCCGGCCTTTTCACCGGCTTCAGTCGCACCGCAGACGCTCTGAACCCCAGGACACAAAGTCACGTGACCCAAATGTTCTATCGCCCAGATAACTTTCAGAAGTAAAGTCAGACTCCCTGAGAAAGAGTTCAGACCATCATGTCTTATGGAGACAAAACAACATCGAACCTCAAAATTCCAAACCAGATGGACCAAATGAATCTGTCATCATTTCCGACTGTCAAAAAAAAGTTCTGTCAAAAACAAGGACGTGTCAAAAAAGTGACACGACTGTCCAAATGGGAGGACAGCAGAGAGCACAAAGACGCACTGAGGGACAGGAGCTGGACTGCCAACCTCGAACCAGGGTTTGATTCCAGGCGTGTGTTCAGGCGACCTGTCAGTGTCCTTGGACAACACGTCATCAGCAGTAACCCGTGATGGACTGGTGTCCTATCTGGTGTTTCCAAACTCTACATCCATCAGAACTCTAATCCTTTTTAGGACCACACTACGTTCCAGAGTGAGTCTTGCAGTTGTGTCCTGCTTTTTTGTGCCCAAGTTCATGACATTCTTAGTTTTGGTTTGAACTTTAATACCAATGTTTTGAACCATTTGAAGACTTTTAGTGTGTTTTAATGTGTTTCTGCTCCAACTGTGGACAGAACCACACAGGAAGTCCAAAGGGTCTGATGGTCATGTGACACACGTGGTTCCAGGAAGTGTTTGGCAGAATGCTGAATTGCAGAGAGACAGAACTCTGATTTTGTGTTAATATACTGTAATAAAAGCAAAGCCTTTGACCGAGCAATGTTTTTCTCTATCAAAAAATATTGAAGTTGATTGATTGAAATACTGTAAAAATTGAAGATTCAATTCGACAATTTTCTTCAGGGGTTGATGATTTCATTAAAAAAACTGATGTTTACAAAACAAAAGATATTTATTTTCCTGACTTATGCAGCACTGACAACATGTATAATGTATTAAATTGCAATTATAATAATAACTAGGACTGCAAGTCGCCACACGGATGCCGTTACTCGTAACATCACAACGTTCATCGCCTGCATTCACCAACTTGTTCTGCATGTTTTAGAAGTGGAATGAAGTTTATTGGGTTAAGTATGTGACATCAGGACCTGTTAAAGTAAAAATAGGACATTTCCTGTTACCACCCGGGGGGCGCTATGGCACAGGTGGGATGTTAATATATGCAGACATTCAGGGCAGAGCCCTCATCATGTCCAGCAAGTTTGACGGATCTACGATAAAGTATGTGGGCGAGACAGCCGTTCGAAGTGAAACGGCGTGGTCCGAAAAGCTCGCCAAAGTTTGACGAACCCTAGCAGCCACGCCGTTTGAACTAATTACATTCTTTTGATAACTTTTGATCACCATGGGGTCATGATGATGTTGACCAAATTTGAAGATGATTGGATAAAATCCCTAGAACAAGTTCGTTCAAATGTAAGTAGTGGAAATGGCCAAAAATAGCAAAAATTAGCTCAAAATCAAAACTTAAAATCAAAATGGCCGACTTCCTGCCGACATTTCACCATGACGGTAAGAGACTTTTTTGTGCATCCTGGCATGGCAAATATGTGTACCAAATTTCGTGAGGCTACGATGAAAAAACTCCTATGCGGAGGGTTTTTAAAAAATTTCTAGGGGGGGCGCTATTTCGCGATTTCGCTGCGACCTTGTGTGCAACCCCCAAAATATCAAATTTTGCATCCCGCCGGACAACTTTGGAAAATTTGGTGAGTTTTTGAGCATGGGAAAGGGCCGAAATTTGGATTTCAAAAGTGGCAAGAATAATAATAATAACTAGGACTGCAAGTAGTCATATACGGGCCCTCATTCCACGCGATCGCCTACCCAGGGCAGTGGGTGCCCTTGTGACCACATGTGGGCATGTGCATACAGGGGCAACCACTCATCACACAGTTAAAATTTTAAAGAAATCACACAATGCCTGAAGGTGTTATGACATGTTGATGGTTCATCCACTAGGGGGCGCTCAGTGTACAAACAGAGGGGCTGGGTGTGTTCAGGGGCCAACCATCATGACACATGTGAAGTTTCAAGTCAATCAGGCAAAGCATGAAGGACTTATCATGACTTGATGTTCCATGGTGAAAATAGCGACGCCATAGCGCCATAGCGACCACACCCTTCAACATAGAGAAAGGCTTTCGATAACTTTTGGTCAGTATCATCTCTGGATGCTGTGAAACACATTTGAAGTGCATTGGACAAAATCCCTAGGAGGAGTTTGTTCAAACACAATGTGTGGAAATCTGTTGTGTGCTGGGGTGTTTGGCTGGCTTGGTTTTTGTTTTTCTGTTTCTCCCACCAGGTGGTACGCATTCAGGACTGAGTGGCTGAGCATTAGGACCTCACCCTGAACACCTGAGGCTTGTTTTCACGTGCAGGTCATCAGGACTCACAGCTGTGGTGTATCTGTCTTGATCAGAGATTGTTGCACTTAAACCTTGAATGCACAGTGTGTGATTGCCAGAGACTCGACCTTGTGAGCAGACGTGTGAGATCGACGTCAGGAGAACAATCTCACCATCACGGACGCAGAGACTGCTCCAGGTTTGACGCCACAGTCTGTGAAGGAGGATTGGGTGAGGTCTCACGCTCTTCAGCACACTTCCTGAGGTAATTTGGTTTTGGTGACTTTTATGAAGTAATGACAGTGGATTTGGTGTCCCTCACACCTTGTTGTATTGAGCTGTCACGTTATGCTAATTGTCTAATCAGCTTCTGCTGCAGTGGAGATTTGAACTGAGTTGTTCTGTGCCTGCAGGGTGAGAAGCTGATATATATTTAAGCCAGGAAGTGTTTGCTGATTGTGTGCACCTTTTGATCTGTGTCTCTCTGGGTGGAGAGTGTTGGACTCACCTCATGTTTTCTTTCTTCACAGACTCTGTTTGTCGCGGCCACCTGGGGGGTGTCGTCGGGGTCCCTGGGTCCGAACTGCTGTGGCTCCGGACCGTTTGCACTGCTGAGAGCGAGCCGTGTTTTCACCTCACCAGACCGCGGACTTTTGGTTGTTTATCACTGCACTTATTATGATTATTAAATTCTGTTATCTTTTGAACCGTGCTCTGCTTATTTTATGCTGGGTCCTGTCAAACGCTGGGTCGGTGCTCCGATCGCGTCCGACACATAACAGTAGTCTCTGGCCATTTAACAATGGACCAGTGGAAGCAGAGACGGTATTTTTGCCAGGAAGGCTGCAGCAGATGTTGGAGTTGATCCGGGATCAGTTGCGGGTGCTCTCCACCCGGGTTGTGCGCGTTGGTGCGCGCATGGCGGAGTTCACAGCTTGGGTCGCGTCGCACCCCGCTGTTACGGCTGTAGCCCCGTCTCCTCCCGTGCAGCTGGCTCCGACGCCTGTTGTAGCAGCCCCGGTGGTATTTAGTTTGCACTTTAAGCTGTTTGTTATAACCTGCTGTCATTTACAGCAGTGTGAATTGGTTTTTACCACATGGAAAGGTTTTTTTTTTAATTTTTTTTATTCCCTGTCTTCTCCTCCGGCTCCAGCTGTTTGAGCCGTACGTTGTCGGCGTTGCTGGGGTGGTGCAGTTTGGTTATGCTGGGCGTTTCCCAGGTAACCTCTGCACCCAGGAGGGGGGGGGGGGGGTTTGGGGTATTTATTTATTTTTTTAATTCCCTTTACAACCTCCAGCCTTGGCGCGCCTCTGTGCTGTTTGCCATTGGCGTTGCTGGGGTGGTGCAGTTCGGTTATGCTGGGCGTTTCCCAGGTAACCTCTGCACCCGGGTGGGGGGGGTTTAGGGGTGTTTTTTTGTTACTTCCCTGTTCCACCTCCGGCTTCAGTGCGCCTTTGAGCCGTACGCCATCGGCGTAGCTGAGGTTTGGGGCAGTGGAATATACCCGTGGCTGGTTTAAAAGTCGGAGGGGTGGCGCCGTCTTGTGCCGTACGCCATTACCGCTGTTCCACTCCTCCCGGTTGACTTTTGGGGTATAGTCATGGTTGGTGACACTGGACGTACTTCCAGTTTCCCCTGCGCTGAGGGGGTGGGGTTGGGGTTGTTGTTTGCCAGAGATCCGACCTTGTGAGCAGACGTGTGAGATCGACGTCAGGAGAACAATCTCACCATTTCGGACGCAGAGACCGCTCCAGGTTTGACGCCACAGTCTGTGAAGGAGGATTGGGTGAGGTCTCACGCTCTTCAGCACACTTCCTGAGGTAATTTGCTTTTGGTGACTTTTATGAAGTAATGACAGTGGATTTGGTGTCCCTCACACCTTGTTGTATTGAGCTGTCACGTTATGCTAATTGTCTAATCAGCTTCTGCTGCAGTGGAGATTTGAACTGAGTTGTTCCGTGCCTGCAGGGTGAGAAGCTGATATATATTTAAGCCAGGAAGTGTTTGCTGATTGTGTGCACCTTTTGATCTGTGTCTCTCTGGGTGGAGAGTGTTGGACTCACCTCATGTTTTCTTTCTTCACAGACTCGGTTTGTCGCGGCCACCTGGGGGGTGTCGGCGGGGTCCCTGGGTCCGAACTGCTGTGGCTCCGGACCGTTTGCGCTGCTGAGAGCGAGCCGTGTTTTCACCTCACCAGACCGCGGACATTTTGGTTGTTTATCACTGCACTTATTATGATTATTAAATTCTGTTATCTTTTGAACTGTGCTCTGCTTATTTTATGCTGGGTCCTGTCAAACGCTGGGTCGGTGCTCCGACCGCGTCCGACACATAACAGAAATCATGGCAAAATGACAAGAAAATTCAAAATGGCCGACTTCTTGTTTGGAGTAGACCCATGGTGCAAGAGACTTTTTTTTACGTCTGTGCAAGTCACACGTGTACCAATTTTCATCTCCCTACTCCAAAAAAACCCCTACGGGGAGGGGTTTTTGAAGTTTCAAGGGGGCGCTATTGAGGCATTTTGCCCTGCCCATGGGCGACGCCCCTATGAGTTGTAAGAGGTTGTCGTGCTTGACCTGTGTATTAATTTTCATGATGATATAACAAAATTAAAGCCGTCAAAAGGAAGAATGTAATTTAATGGCGAAGGGGCAATATTCGGCACACCGCCACACAGACGCCATTACTTGTAACTTCACGGCGATCATCGCCTATGTTCAAGAACTTGTTCTGCATGTTTTAGAAGTGGAAGGAAGTTGATGGGGTTAACTATGTGACATCAGTACCTGTTTAAGCATAATGTTCCATGGCAAAGGGTCAAAATGGCGGCACCATAGCGGCCACACCCTTCAACATAAAGAAAAGCTTTCGATAACTTTTGATCAGTATCGTCTCTGGATGATCTGGAAGAAATTTGAAGTGCATTGGAAAAAATCCCTAGGAGGAGTTCATTCAAATACAACATGTGGAAATCATGCCAAAATGACAAGAAAAGTCAAAATGGCCAACATCCTGTTTGGAGTAGACCAATGGTGCAAGAGACTTTTTTGTACCTCTATGCAAGTCACACATGTGTACCAATTTTATGAATTGTAAGAGGTTGTTGTGCTTGACCTGTGTATCAATTTTCATGTTGATATGACAAAATTAAAGCCGTCAAAAGGAAGAACGTAATTTCATGGCGAATGGGCGATATTTGGCATGCCGCCACACAGACGCCGTTACTCGTAACTTCACGGCGTTCATCACCTACATTCAACAACTTGTTCTGCATGTTTTAGAAGTGGAAGGAAGTTGATGGAGTTAACTATGTGACATAAGTACCTGTTTAATTTCTATGTTCTATGGTGAAGGGTCAAAATGGCGGCGCCATAGCGGCCACACCCTTTGACATAGAGAAAAGCTTTCGATAACTTGTGATCAGTATCGTCTCTGGTTGATCTGGAAGAAATTTGAAGTGCACTGGACAAAATCCCTAGGAGGAGTTCGTTCAAATACAAAATGTGGAAATCACGCCAAAATGACAAGAAAATTCAAAATGGTCGACTTCCTGTTTGGAGTAGACCAATGGTGCAAGAGACTTTTTTGTACGTCTATGCAAGTCACACATGTTCATGATGATGTGACAAAATTAAAGTCGTCAAAAGGAAGAACGTAATTTAATGGTGAATGGGCAATATTCGGCACGCCGCCACACGGACACCGTTACTCATAACTTCACGGCGTTCATCGCCTATGTTCACCAACTTGTTCTGCATGTTTTAGAAGTGGAATGAAGTTGATTGGGTTAAGTATGTGACATCAGGACCTCTTAAAGTAAAAATAGGACATTTCCTGCCACCACGGGGGGGCGCTATGGCGGAGGTGGAAACTTAATATATGCAGACCTTCAGGGCGGAACCCTCATCATGTCCAGCAAGTTTGAAGGATCTACGATGAAGTATGTGGGCGTGACAGCTGTTCGAAGTGAAATACCGTGCTCCGAAAAGCTTGCCAAAGTTTGACGACCCCTAGCAGCCACGCCTTTTGACCTAATTAGAATCTTTTGATAACTTTGATCACCATTGTGTTGTGATGATGTTGACCAAATTTGAAGACGATCGGATGAAATCCCTAGGACGAGTTCGTTCAAATGTAAGTAGTGGAAATGGCCAAAAATGGCAAAAATTTTCTCAAAATCGAAACTTAAAATCAAAATGGCCGACTTCCTGTCGATATTTCACCATGACGGTAAGAGACTTTTTTGTGCGTCCTAGCATGGTAAATATGTGTACCGAATTTCGTGAGGCTACGACGAAAAAACCCCAATGCGGAGGGGTTTTTGAAAATTTCTAGAGGGCGCTATTTCACGATTTCGTGAGTTTTTGAGCATGGGAAAGGGCCGAAATTTGGATTTGAAAAGTATAAAGAATAATAAAAATAGGGGGTGGTGGCCAAGTGGTTAATACGCTTGGTTTCAGTTCAGAAGGTTCCGGGTTCAAATCCCACCCCTGCCACATTTCTCCATGTAATGTGGAGTTGCGTCAGGAAGGGCATCCGGCGTAAAAAACTTGTGCCAATTCAACATGCAGATCCACCTTGGATTTGCTGTGGCGACCCCAAATGCAAACAAGGGAGCAGCCGAAGGGACTTACTTACTAAACAGTGCAATTACAATAGGGTCCTCGTAGGACTTTTTCCTACTCGGGCCCTAATAATAATAATAATAATAACTATTCCAACTGTTCCAACTATAGGGGGATCACACTCCTCAGCCTCCCCGGTAAGGTCTATTCCAGAGTACTGGAGAGGAGAATTCGACCGATGGTCAAACCTCGGATTCAGGAGGAGCAGTGTGGTTTTCGTCCTGGTCGCGGCACACTGGACCAGCTCTACACCCTCCATCGGGTGCTCGAGGGTTCATGGGAGTTCACCCAACCACTCCACATGTGTTTTGTGGATCTGGAGAAGGTGTTTGACCGTGTCCCTTTGGGCACCCTGTGGGGGGTGCTCCAGGAGTACGGGGTCCGGGGTCCTTTGCTAAGGGCTATCCAGTCCCTGTACGACCGCAGCAGGAGCTTGGTTCACATTGCCGGTAGTAAGTCAAACCTGTTTCCAGTGCACGTTGGCCTCCGCCAAGGCTGCCCTTTGTCACTGGTTCTGTTGATTATTTTTATGGACAGAATTTCTAGGCGCAGCCAGGGTGTAGAGGGGGTCTGGTTTGGGAACCACAGAATCTTGTCTCCGCTGTTTGCGGACGATGTGGTTCTGTTGGCTTCGTCAAATCAGAACCTTCAGCATGCACTGGGGCGGTTTGCTGCCGAGTGTGAAGTGTCTGGGATGAAGATCTGCACCTGCAAATCCGAGGCCATGGTTCTCGACCGGAAAAAGGTGCTTTGCCCTCTTCAGGTCGGTGGAGTGTCCTTGTTTCAAGTGGAGGAGTTTAAGTATCTTGGGGTCTTGTTCACGAGTGAGGGACGGATGGAGCGTGAAATCGATAGACGGATCGGTGCAGCATTTGCAGTGATGCGGTCGCTGTATCGGACCGTCGTGGTGAAGAGAGAGCTGAGTGGGGGGCAAAGCTCTCGATTTACCGATCGATCTACGTTCCGATCCTCACCTATGGTCATGAGATTTGGCGCATGACCGAAAGAACGAGATCACGAGTACAAGCGGCCGAGATGAGTTTCCTCCGCAGGGTGGCTGGGCACTCCCTTAGAGATAGGGTGAGGAGCTCGGTCACTCGGGAGGAGCTTGGAGTCGAGCCGCTGCTCCTCCACATCAAAAGGAATCAGTTGAGGTGGCTCGGCATCTTTTCCGGATGCCCCCTGGACGCCTCACTGGAGAGGTGTTCCGGGCACGTCCCATTGGGAGGAGGCCCCGGGAAGACCCAGGACACGCTGGAGGGACTACATCTCTCGGCTGGCTTGGAAACGCCTTGGGGTTCCCCCGGAGGAGCTGGGCGAGGTGTGTGTTGATCGGGAGGTCTGGGGGGCTTTGCTTGAGCTGCTGCCCCGCGACCCGACTCCGGATAAAGTGGAAGAAAATGGTTGGATGGATGGATGGATAATAATAATAATAATAATAATAATAAACAGCGCAATTACAATAGGGTCCTCGTAGGACTTTTTCCTACTCTGGCCCTAATAATAATAAACAGCGCAATTACAATAGGGTCCTCGTAGGACTTTTTCCTACTCTGGCCCTAATAATAATAAATTCTAATAATAATAAACAGCGCAATTACAATACGGTCCTCGTAGGACGTTGCCTACTTGGGCCTTAATAATATATTGCTACTAGTACTACTACTACTAATAATAATAATAATTATTATAGGGTCCTCGTAGGACGCTGTCCTACTTGGGCCCTAATAAACAGCGCAATTACAATAGGGTCCTCGTAGGACTTTTTCCTACTCGGGCTCTAATGAGAGATATTCAATGACAATATCATTAAACAACATTTTAATTCAACTGAGCGTTTTGGAAACACAAAGCCTTTACACTGTAAAATAAACCATAAATTTCTGAATGTATCAGCATCTGTGGGACACAGAAGTAACTGGATTATTTAATGAAAGGTTTTTATGGGAGTTTTTTTTCTTTAACCCTCTGGGGCCGACACTGTCGTACACGACGGCTGAGACCAAGTTTTACTAAATTAGAAATAACTTTTTAATGATATGAGATAGAAACTTACTTTTTTGCTGAAAAGTTAACTCTGTGGCCGTTTGAGCCACCGTCCACCATCTTTGTACTCCTCGTAGAAGTTGTGTGATGATGTGCGCAATGTGAGTGTCCAATCAGAATTGGTTCACCATCACATGGTTTTTCAAAATCCAATTGTAGGGCAGATTCACCTCACATGACACACCAAAGATTGTATTTAGGAGTGATGTGTTACTAGTTGGCCTGTTTGAATAGCTCCCTGGCTGCTCCAATGCACCTTGTGCCATTACGCACAGCAATAAGTGAAAGTGAGGCCCTCTGATGACAATCTCATGTGCTCAAACAAAGAGTGTGTGAGTATCAGGATTGCTCCACTAGTTTTCCTGTGAATGTTACTGGTTAAGCCTGTGGCAAGCTCTCTCGCTCTGGCGTAAAGCACTGTTTACCATATCAATGGAGCGAGAGGGGAGGGGCCGCTCCTCAAACTGAACAAACACAGTCAACTTCATAGTAGAAGTTTGTGATGTGATCTTTGTGTAATAGCAGACAGAACTTGCTTTGAGATGAAGACAAACAAAACGCATAGACCATTGTCTATATATTGTTCAAAATGTGCATTTGTGTTTATTGATTGAACCTTTTAGTTGTACTGTCTTTCACACAAGACCTCAAATTACCTTTATAAAGTGTCAAAACAGTTGTTTATTATAGTTTGCTGTGTGTTTTGAATAAATGTGTGTGGAAAATTATTTCCCGCTTTACTTTTTCCTCTCTTATTTCTGAGTGTAAAGCTTTATTACACTTATAAAACACAACTATAGCATATACGAGGTCTATTAGAAAAGTATCCAACCTTATTATTTTTTTCAAAAACCATATGGATTTGAATCACGTGTGATTGCATCAGCCAAGCTTGAACCTACGTGTGCATGCGTGAGTTTTTTCACGCCTGTCGGTTGCGTCATTTGCCTGTGAGCAGGCTTTGAGTGAGGAGTGGTCCACCCCTCTCGTCGTTTTTTTTCATTGTTTAGGAATGGCTCAGAAACTGCCTCTTTGCTTGATCAAAATTTTTTCAGAAACTGTGAGGGACATCAAAGTGGACACCATTCAAGAAATTCAGATGGTTTTTGGTGAAACTTTTATGGGCTTCAAAGAGATTATGGAATGTTACTGTCGCTTTAAGGACGGCCCAGAGCGACTGGTGGTGCGCCACCCTCCGAAGCCGCCATCGACAGGCTGAATGACCATTTCATTTCTAAACGGATGGCTGTCTGGATCCGTGACCATCGTGTGCAATTTCTCTGGTTATCACAAGAGCTGGACATCAACCATTTTCCGGCAGATTTCACTTTTAACAAGAGATTTTGTCATGGAAAGCCGAGCGAAGGCTTCGTGCGTCACGATGGATTCACTACTGGAGCGAGACAAAACCACCTCCGTTTTGGTCTCACAGGACGGCTTTGTGATGGCGTTCAGACAGCTGTCGGTGGTTTTTCCATCGAGTGATTATCCGAGAAATTGTGGATGTGCCTGGACATGCCAGAACATGTCCCGTGAGGCTTCATCACGGCGTTGCTTTGCGCCATGCGGCACCGCTGCTACACGCGGAATTCCTCCGCACGTCTGTCTCAATGTGCCAAATAAGTGCTGATGTCCACGTCTTTTCACAATTCCTGTGCTAGTCAGATGACGTCCCGGATAAAACACAGCGTCCAGTTTAGAAATGAACGGCACATTCCACTGTTACAGGAGTTTTTGTCATGGAAAGACAGGTGTGAAAAAACTCACTCATGTGCACGAAGGTTCAAGCTTGGCTGATGCAATCACACGTGATTCAAATCCATATGGTTTTTGAAAAAAATAAAAAGGACGGATACTTTTCTAATAGACCTCGTATATTCTGAAAGTACAGGTTGTCCTGAAAAAAAGAGATATAAAACTTGATTGTGGGATGCAGGGAGAGCTGTTAACAGCAATAATAAAACATTTATGCCAGTCCAAAAAATGCCCTCGGACCCCAGAGGGTTAAGCTCAGAGTGGAGAACGACGCTTCACTTTGTCGATTGAAGCTATACAGTTACAGCGGTAACGCGGCTCGCTCAGTGTATTCCTACGCCAGCCTTTCACTGGTGTTCAGCGTGATGATGTAACACTGTTTCTATGCATTTGTGGGGAAAAGTTCTCCCATCATGCACCTCGGTCTGTCCCATCATGCTTCATGTGTACTTCCTATTTGGAACTTCCAGTTTGCGGTCATGCTAGAAACTGAGTTGGATGGAATATGACAACATGCTTGTGTTCGTCTGTCATCCGCCGCCTTGCGCTCTGCTCGGTATTATTGCCATGTTCTATAAAGACATAACCAGCTCAGTTATTTTTTACCCCACAGTGTCTTAAAGGTTTTCTGTATCAAGAGGTGTACACCAAGGTTGTCCTATTTCCTGTTTTTTTTTATTTATTATTATTGCAGAAGTTTTATTTTTGAACATTTCACAGAATTCCATTATCCACGGTTCAACTATCTTTGAACGAGAGGTAAAGATTTCCCAGCTAGCGGATGATGCTGTTTTATTTCTGAAGGATAAATCACAAATATAAGCTGTGCTACAAACTAAACAGGTAAACATACCACCGTCCCAACTTTTTAGAAACCTGTTGCAGGCATCCATTTCAAAATGAGCAAATATTTGCACAAAAACAATAAAGTTTATCAGTTTGAACATTAAATATCTTGTCTTTGTGGTGTATTCAGTTGAATATAGGTTGAAGAGGATTTGAAAATCATTGGATTCTGTTTTTATTTACATTTTACACAACGTCCCAACTTCATTGGAATTGGGGTTGTACAAATACAACATGTTAGAAATAGACTTCAGAGCTATAACAAGATCTCCCCAAAGGAAGACTTCTCTGGAACTCACAATTAGGCGAAATAAACTGGCGTAAAACGTGGCTGTGCCCCTTCCAGTTTGTATTTGAAATAAGAGAACTTGTGTTTAAAATATTACACAACATATATCCTTGTAATTTCCAGGTTCACTGACTTGGATGATAAATGCAACTTTTGTTGAACTGAATCGGAGACAATTTCACATTTACTTTGTATTTGCCGTGTGTCATCTAAGGTTTGGAGAGAGTTTGAAAAATGTATCTATGTAACAACTGGACATACCATCATAGTTAGACTGAAGGATATTATTACAAGATTTGAATGTAACAATAAGCCTTTTTCTTTTGTAATTAATCTTATGTTGCTAATTGGCCAATTTTACTTTACACAAAATGAGAATTTCCAAATCGCTTCTGTATTTTCAAACATTTCTGGTAGAATAAAACTAGTATATAAATACTTTGGCGTGAACACATAAGAAGAAAAGTGAATATCGGCCCCGTCTCTTATCAGGTTTTAGATGGTTTCGTCTGCCTCAGCAGGGTGTAGTGACTGGGTTAAGGCATGCTGGGATATGTTTGACCTAATGACTTCAATTTTCTTCCCAAAGTAATCCAGGAAATCTAGTGCTGTAAAGAGAGACAGCAAACTACATGAATAAGTGTTGCCACCGTGTGGAACAAGAACTTTGAGTTATGCTTGTTTTTGTTGATCAAATCAGAGTAATAGGTCCGAGACCAGCCCTGAACTGTGTCGGAGCCTCCAGTGTCCACAGGAGGACGTGTTTCACATCTGAGGACACGCTGAGTCTCATCCAGACGAGACGCAGTTCGCGACAGGATGGACATTCATAGAGGTACAAAGAGCTGAGAAAGTGGGCTGTGATGGTCCAGATACCACACGAGGAGACGCTTGCAGTGGTGGGCACAGCTAACCGAAAAGTTAGCTTTGATAACCTCTAATCAGCTAACCAAAAAGTTAGCTTTGATAACCTCTAATCGGCTAACCAAAAAGTTAGCTTTGATAACCGCTAATCAGCTAACCAAAAAGTTAGCTTTGATAACCGCTAATCGGCTAACCGAAAACTTAGCTTTGATAACCGCTAATCAGCTAACCGAAAAGTTAGCTTTGATAACCGCTAATCTGCTTACCTAAAAGTTAGCTTTGATAACCGCTAATCAGCTAACCAAAAAGTTAGCTTTGATAACCGCTAATCTTCTTACCTAAAAGTTAGCTTTGATAACCGCTAATCTGCTTACCTAAAAGTTAGCTTTGATAACCACTAATCTGCTTACCTAAAAGTTAGTTTTGATAACCGCTAATCTGCTTATCTAAAAGTTAGCTTTGATAACCTCTAATCAGCTAACCGAAAAGTTAGCTTTGATAACCTCTAATCAGCTAACCAAAAAGTTAGCTTTGATAACCGCTAATCAGCTAACCAAAAGGTTAGCTTTGATAACCGCTAATCAGCTAACCGAAAACTTAGCTTTGATAACCGCTAATCAGCTAACCGAAAAGTTAGCTTTGATAACCGCTAATCTGCTTACCTAAAAGTTAGCTTTGATAACCGCTAATCAGCTAACCGAAAAGTTAGCTTTGATAACCGCTAATCTTCTTACCTAAAAGTTAGCTTTGATAACCGCTAATCTGCTTACCTAAAAGTTAGCTTTGATAACCACTAATCTGCTTACCTAAAAGTTAGTTTTGATAACCGCTAATCTGCTTATCTAAAAGTTAGCTTTGATAACCGCTAATCAGCTAACCGAAAAGTTAGCTTTGATAACTGCTAATCTGCTAACTGAAAAGTTAGCTTTGATAAGGCTAAACCAATAAACCACTAAAAAAAGTTAGCGGAAGTTACCTCTAACTTTTAGTACTGACTCGCTCGCGGCCACATCAGATCACACCGTCGCCTACCGATAAACCAGTTTTGAGTTTAAGCGCTGCAGGGGCTGCTGGGTAAGTTCAGGATCACAAACACAAAACAAATGCACAATAAATAAAAAATACAATCTCAAACATGGTCACATCATCTTTATAAAAAGCAGTAAATCACAGTACTAATAGTCACAGTTTATGTCTCTATAAACACAGGAACAGCTCACCCGTGTTGCGTTCAGTTCGACTGGTAAAATCTACACCTCAGCCGTCACGCTGAGCTTCCCACGTACGTTTTGTCTTTACATAAAAACACAGCAATAGGTGTCTTTTCAGTTCAAAAAAGTAAAGATTTGCATGTATACTCTGGTACTAGAGCTGAGCTCCTCCAGGTGGGTGGACATGGTGTTCTCCTGGTGCCGGAAACAACCAGAAGACAGGACGTGTTGTCCCACTCTGGGAAGGACCCCAAAGGCTGAAGACCCACAAACATCACTGCTGAGGACAGTCAGTGTTTGTACATGTTTGACACTGTTTTGATTAAAGAAATTAATTCCTGACTTTTCATTTGATAAAACGATGAAATGTGTATATCTTTGGGTTCACTGGGTGAGATCTGACCTTTGACCTCGTGTGTTTAGGGCTGCGCTGGCTGCGACAGACTTGGTCTGACCAGCTGGTGAGACGGCATCGGCATCCTGCTGGACCGACAGGTCCTTTAGAAACCGACAGACTGATTTTGGTCCGGGTCCAGCAGCACCGGGTCCAGTGGTGATGGTCTGGATTAAAGCCCTGGTCACAACCCACCGTGCGTTTTTTTTCGCCGTACTTTTTCTGCGGATGCCACGGCCACTACGTTTTTGTGAAAACATACGGAGGCAGTAGCAAGAGGAGGGAGGGAGTATGTTCAACGCACATCTCTAGGAGTGTAACGATAAAGAGAGTTGACAATAAAGCAGTGTGTGTGTGTGTGTGTGTGTGTGTGTGTGTGTGTGTGTGTGTGTGTGTGTGTGGGGTCGCATTTCTTTTTTATGAGTGGGACCGGAGCGGCAGGTGTTTTTCGGTGTTGGCGACGCATGAACATGTCCAGCCTGCAGCGGTCAGTTGTACGAGTGTTTACTTGCCTCGAAAAGTTACAGCTAGTTAACAGACTGAAGCTGTGGAGTGTCTGTGTTGCTGACGTTTGGAAATAAAGTCCAAGTTCAAGTGAGAAGCTGCGTTGTGCATGCAAGTCTGTCGGCCTCCATAGTATGTGGTGAGTGCCGTAATCCGTACTGCCTAGGTACGGATTTGGTTAATTCAATAGTAATTGAATGAAAATGTGTCGCTTTGAATCCGTACTGAGGCAGTACTCACAACGTGCATCATCTATACTGCTGGTGAATCCGCAGCCTGACCGCAGCGAAAGTTCTGCATGCACTAAAACCTCTACAGCGTGTCTGTGTGTGTCTGCGTGCTCCTAAATTCGTACTGAGGCAGTACTTACGACGTACGGATCTCCAAATTTAGCCCACGTTTTTGCAAGTAGACTGCATGCACGTGCAAGTACGGCAGGTTGTGACCACGGCTTAAGTAATTAATGTCCTCAGTGAAGTAATACATGCACCTGTGATGAAGTGAATTCTGTCCTGACCTCTTTACCTGGTTGAAATCACACAGACAGCTGTGTGCCACGTTATGGAGGATGCCACAGACCATCACAGTGTGGCACACCTTCTCAGGTCGGTACACCAGCAAGCCCCCCCAGCCTGCCCAGGCAGCGCCACCATCCCTTCAGCAGGCCGATTGCCCCCTCCACTACTGTCCCAGTGCAGGAATGGAGTTCATTGTTGCACCTCTCTTGGTCGGTGTTGGGGTTTGTTAGAGGGGTCATCACCCATGTTGTCAGCCACACCCCCTGGAGTCAGGTGAAGGCAGAATACGATACACCACATAAACGAACCACATCATTAATGAATGCTGAGGTGCGCCGTTAGCTGTTAGTGTGTGACATCACAACTTTACGCACGCGTTTACTGACAAATACTGAACACAGGGAGACAATCGGGGTAGGGGGGTCACAGCTCTAGTTTCACCAGCAAATGCAAAACAAAATAAATTGATAAATAACTAATTTGAATGTG
Source organism: Thalassophryne amazonica (assembly GCF_902500255.1). Taxonomy (NCBI): domain Eukaryota; kingdom Metazoa; phylum Chordata; class Actinopteri; order Batrachoidiformes; family Batrachoididae; genus Thalassophryne; species Thalassophryne amazonica. Next base: position 111,205 of record NW_022986307.1, on the reverse strand, counting down.
CACGTGCCCAAATGTGCATTGTGCATCGTTTAATTGTCAGGACAATTAAACAGATAAACTATTTCCTCTCTGATGGCCACATCACTCTGATGACTTCATGCTTTCACATTATTAACGGTTCACCTCTACGTGTCAGCAGAGGAACAACAGCTGGAGAAACGTTGGAGTGGAGATGGACGTATGCCATGTTTCTCTGCGTATGCGGCCTTGTATGTGAGGCCCCTGAACCGGGTCAGGAGGCTCAGATGCCACACAAACATTAAAACAACAAAACAGGTTGATTTTAATCTAATCAATTACATTCGTCGACAAAACATTTTACCTGATGAAATCGGGTCATTTGGACCTGATTTGAACTCAATATTTGATTTTCCTCCCAGAACATTTCAAATCAAGACAGGAGCTGTCAGACAACGCCACCTGGCGGCCAGTTCTGCAGCCTGTCAGTGTGTGTATTTCAGGCTGAGGCGAGTTAGTCACATCCAGACTAACTCAGCTGATCTCTGAGTCTCATCTTCAGAAGGACTTGAGTGCACGGTGCCTTCCTGCCAGTTACAACAAGGTGCTGATCCCGGTCCACAAAAGCTGCATCAGAACGTAGAACGTTGATTGTGGACGGCGAGGTCTCATTAGGATGGACGGACTGTGATTAGTGACAACATACCTACAAGAAGAACCAGTTCAGGTTCCCTCCAACCTGATCTCACCTGAGGAAAATGATGAGGACATAACAGGACAGAAACCCTTGAAAAACATTCACAAAGTAAAGATAATAAACAAACATAAATTCATTCTGTTGTCAGCAGTTCAACGTCTGATCCAGATCCGAGCTGAAAACCTGCTTCTATGAATTCAACGCATAAAAATTAAAGCTGACAAAAAGAAAATAAAGTATAAAATGGATTTATTGAGAATTCATTTTTGTAGCTGCTCACAATGTGCATGCATGACCCAACTACCACCACTAGATGTCACTGTTTCACTTCAAAAGAACAGCAGAGGAAATTTATTTGTAAAAACTCTGCTTTTAAGAATAAAGACTAGATTTGAAAACATTCCTAAGACAATTGTTTTTAGTTTTCAGAACCTAAATTATTCCATGTGCACATGATTATATTCAGCCTATTAATTCTGATTAAAATCACTTGAGTACGAGTTAATTATATTTTAAAAATACATACTTTTTGCTTTTACTTTTTTAAACGACAGGTGGGCGTGGTGCACATCGGGTTTGTCCTCCTGGACTCTGCACCGCCCCCCTCCGGCTCCCTGTGCTCCGGGACAAACTGAACGGGATGCGACTGGACCCCCGCCAATAAAGTTCGATCTAATCTAATCTTTTAATGTTTAATTGTAGTAACACTTGTCGGCCACGAGGGGGTTAACTGCTGCTGTACTGCTACAGGATTTTCAGTATAAGTGTGAACATGAAGAGTCGAACCTTCAGCAGCAGCCCGACATCCGGCCGGATGCGAGCATTTTATTCGTAGGATAGTTCTTGTAGTATGGAAATGTGCCCAACACGTCATTCACTTCATTAGCATATGATTAACATATTAATGCACACGCAGCGAAACGTCAACAATCACTGGCCGCCACTTCCACCTGGACCAATGCAATGCATTCTGGGTATCTTCTCCTGCTAGCTCACAAAAAGTAAAGAGTTTAGGAATTGAGGTTTTTTTTTTTGTTTTTTTTTTTCTTTTTTTTTCTCCTGGAGTCCGACTTGTTCTGTTTCAATCTTCAAACAAATGTATCACTCCATTTTTTTTATGGAGTGATACATTTGTTTAAATAACTTTGTAGCTTGAAGCACTGCAGTCTGCAGGAATAAGGGCGCACTGATTGACCAGTACTTATTACCCAGAATGCATTGCAGTGGTCCAACTTGAAGTGATGTGGAAATGGTGTAAATGACGTGGTGGGTACTGACTTTCTGATTGGCTGAGAATTTACAAACTACAAGAAATATCCTATGAATAAAATGCTTGCAGGTGGATACTGGCCTCCATTTTGGAGTGAGACTTCCCACTTCTAAACAACCAATGGGAGAGCAGTACGAGAATTCCCTCTCCTAAATGACCAATAGGACCGCAGCGCTTGTGCCACATCAATGTGAGGCTGACGTCAGCGCCTCGGCCACCAGCCAATCACAGGCTAGGAGGGAGAGGCCAGTATCTGGCCCAATTCAGGGCCGGATGTCGGGCGACTTCAGCAGCAGCACGCCCCCCCTCCCCCCGCCCCGTCTGTCAGCGTGAATAAACAGTGTGGAACTACATTTACAGGCTCATTTGGTCCGGGTGGGCTCACAGCCAGGTCCACCGCCCACCGAGCAGAACCACAACCTTCTTTCTGAACATGGGGCTTGTTTATTCAGCCTCGGCCCGGCTGAGCCGCACGGCCACACGCTCGGCCGCCAGGCGCCCGCCTGTCAGACACTTTAAGTCTGTCCCCTCCCCTGGGACTAGTTCACCACAGGAGGTCTGAGCTGGAGCTGAAGGTCCACACAGCACCAGTGTCCAGTTTGGTGACCTCTTTTTGCAGATGATGTGGTTCTGTTCATCAGGCGGTGACCTCTGATGACCTCTGATGTCACTGAGCAGGTTTGAGTGTGAAGTGACTGAAATGAGAATCCAAATCTGAGACCCTGGTCCTCTGTCAGGGGAGAGTTACTGCCCCAAGTGGAGGACTTTAAGGATTTTGGGGTCTTGTTCATGAGTGGGGATGAGTTGGAGTGTGAGATCAATAGACGGATTGGGGCAGAGTCTGATGTTTTACAGACACTGTACCGGACCGTCATGGTGAAGAAGGAGTTGGTCCAGAAGGTGAGACTCTGGATTTATGCTCCTGTCCTCACCTACGGTCATGAACTTTGGGTCATAACTCAAAGAAGAAGATCACAGACACAAGCAGCAGAAATGAGATTCCTGTTGGGTATCTGGACTCCTGGACAGGGTGAGAAGCCCTCAACTATCCGGGAGGGACTCTGGGTAGAGTTGCTGCTAAGTGGCTGAAAATGAATGAGTGAGTCAGGTGGTCAGATGAGTCCTGCACTGTGATTGGTTCATTTTTTTCATGACCACGAGTCATAACTCAGCTGCTACTGATCTGACACTTTTTAAATGTCAGTTTAAGTTCCAGGTAAGTCCAGGTCCATATCCATGGCACCACAGAACCACACCCAGACCGACAACCGGTGTCACAGACCAAACGGTCCACCCTAAAGATCCGTCCACCCTGCCATCACTGCACATGCATCGGAGTCTGAGTCTCTGAGTCTGACTCTCTGAGTCTGAGTCTGAGTCTCTGAATCTGAGTCTCTGAGTCTGAGTCTGAGTCTCTGAGTCTGACTCTCTGAGTCTGACTCTCTTCACCCAAAGCGATCAAAGGGATTAATGTGATTATTAACCATCAGATGACAAAGTAAAACCTCTTAAATTCTGAAGTCCATTTGAAGCGGAAACGAGGTGAGAATCAGTGAGTCGTGGCTGACACTCTGAAATGACGTAGGCGCAGCATCTTGTGTAGCTGCGGCGCTCTGATCGCTTCCTCCGTCTTTTATTCTGAAAAAATGCTGAATTTATGTGGAAATGATTGTTTGTAGAAAAGCTTCAGATATCTGTGGCTGAGACAGATGATGACTGGAGGCAGTTTGAAGCAGAAACGAGGTATAATCAAAAATGACACATGCGCAGTGAAGGCACGAGACTGATTTTCAGCAGGGACCGTTCAGGGTTCACCAAAGGAACCACCTATCTGCTGCATCCAGGTGAAAAGTGGGCGTGTCTTTTTTCAACTATCGCACTTAAAAAATGGCATAACGTCGACTTCATAACGAAAATAAAACCATCCAGAAGTTAATTCAAAAATATCACCTGAACATTTAGGAATGAGACGCATTTGGACGAACTGAAAGGACGATATTTATTTGAATCATCACTGACAGCCACCTTTCTTGAGACGCATCAGAGGGTGAACACATGAACCTCTTCTATCAGTCCCTGAGAAGATGGAGACTCATGAGGTAAGCCACCAACACACCCAGATGACTCTGAAGGACAGTAGTGACAGAAATGAAAATAATACCCACACAACTCTGAAGGACAATAGTGAGGGAAGCCACCAAGATGCCCAGACAACTTTGAAAGAAACTAGTGAGGACAGCCACCAAGACACCTGGATAACTCTGAATGAGACGAGTGAGGGAAGCCACCAAGACACCCAGGCAATTTTGAAGGAGACTAGTGACAGAAGCCACCAACATACTCAGATAAGTCTGAATGAGACTAGTGATGGAATTTCAATTCAATTCCAATTTCAATTTTTTTTCATTTATATAGTGCCAAATCACAGTTTCTTCAAGGTGCTTCACACAAGTAAGGTCTAACCTTACTAACCCCCAGAGCAGCAGAGGTAATAAAAAACTCCCTCTGAGGAAGAAACCTCAAGCAGACCAGACTCAAAGGGGTGACGCTCTGCTTTGGCCATGATACAGACACGAATTACAAAATAATTCACAAAACGAATATACAGGAAATGAGGTTGGTGCACAGGACAGGAGGGTCTCCAGCACAACGAGGGAAGCCACTAAGACACCCAGACAACTATGACATAGACTACTGAGGAAAGCCACCAAAACACCCGGATTACTCTGAATGAGACTAGTGACCGAAGCCACCAAGACACCCAGACAGCTCTGAAAGAAACAAGTGACCAAAGCCACCAAGACACCCAGATAAGTCTGAATGAGACTAGTGAGGGAAGCAATCAAGACACCCAGACAACTCTGAATGAGACAAGTGAGTGAAGCCACTAAGACACCCAGATAACTCTGTAGGACATGAGTGAGGGAAGCCACCAAGCCACCCAGACAACTCTGAAGGACACTAGTGAGGATAGCCACCAAGACACCCAGATAACTCTGAATGAGTCTAGTGATTGAAGCCACCAAGACACCTGGAAAACTCTGAATGAGAATAGTGACAAAAGCCACCAACACACTCAGATAAGTTTGAATGAGACAAGTGAGGGAAGCCACCAAGACACCCAGACAACTCTGAAGTAGATGAGTGACAGAAGCCACTAAGACACGCAGACAACTCTGAATGAGACTAGTGAGGGAAGCCACAAAAACACCCAGACAATTCTGAAGGACACTAGTGAGGTTAATGAGACTAGTGATGGAAGCCACCAAAACACCTAGACAACTCTGAACTAGACCAGTGAGGAAAGCCACCAAGACACTCGGATAACGCTGAATGAGACGAGTGAGGAAAGCCACCAAGAAACCCAGACAACTCTGAAAAAGATTAGTGAGGGAAGCCACCAATACACTCAGACAACTCTTAACTAGACTAGTGACAGAAGCCATCAAGACACCCAGACAACTCTGAACGAGACTAGTGAGGGAAGCCACCAATACACTCAGACAACTCTTAACTAGACTAGTGACAGAAGCCATCAAGACACCCAGACAACTCTGAACGAGACTAGTGAGGGAAGTCATCAAGACACCCAGACAACTCTGAATGAGACTAGTGACAGAAGCCACCAACACGCTCAGATAAGTTTGAATGAGACAAGTGAGGGAAGCCACCAAGACACCCAGACAACTCTGAAGTAGATGAGTGACAGAAGCCACTAAGCCACGCAGACAACTCTGAACAAGACTAGTGAGGGAAGCCACCAAAACACCCACACAACTCTGAATGAGACTAGTGACTAAAGCCAGCAAGACACCCGGATAAGTCTGAATGACACGAGTGAGGGAAGACACTAAGCCAACTCTGAATGAGAATAGTGTCTGAGCCACCAAGACAACCGGATAACTCTGAAGGACACTAGAGAGGGAAGCCACCAAGACACCCAGACAACTCTGAAGGACACTAGTGAGGATATCCACCAAGACACTCAGATAACTCTGAATGAGACTAGTGAGGGAAGTCACCAAGACACTCAGACAACTCTTAACTAGACTAGTGACAGAAGCCACCAAGGCACCCAAACAACTCTGAATGAGACTAGTGAGGGAAGCCACAAAGACACCCAGACAACTCTGAATGAAACAAGTGACCGAAGTCACCAAGACACCCAGATAAGTCTGAATGAGACTAATGAGGGAAGCCACCAAAACACCCAGCCAACTCTGAAAGAGACTAGTGAGGGAAGCCACAAAGACACCCAGACAATTCTGAAGGACACTAGTGAGGATAATGAGACTATTGATGGAAGCCACTAAAACACCTAGACAACTCTGAACTAGACCAGTGAGGAAAGCCACCAAGACACCCAGACAACTCTGAAGGACACTAGTGAGGATATCCACCAAGACACTCGGATAACGCTGAATGAGACGAGTGAGGAAAGCCACCAAGAAACCCAGACAACTCTGAAAGAGACTAGTGAGGGAAGCCAACAAGACACCCAGCCAACTCTGAACTAGACTAGTGAGGAAAGCCACCAAGTCACCCAGACAACTCTGAAGGACACTAGTGAGGATAGCCACCAAGACACCCAGATAACTCTGAATGAGTCTAGTGATTGAAGCCACCAAGACACCCAGAAAACTCTGAATGAGACTAGTGAGGGAAGCCACCAAGACACCCAGACAACTCTGAAGGACACTAGTGAGGATATCCACCAAGACACCCAGATAACTCTGAACAAGAGAAGTGACAGAAGCCACCAAGACGCCCAGATGACTCTGAAGGTCACTAATGAGAGAAGCCACCAAGACAACCGGACACTCTAAATGAGACTAGTGACAGAAGCCACCAAGACACCCAGATGACTATGAAAGACACTAATGAGAGAAGCCACCAAGACATCCAGACAACTCTGAATGAGACTAGTGACAGAAGCCACCAACACACTCAGATAAGTCTGAACGAGACTAGTGAAGGAAGTCACCAAGACACCCAGACATCTCTGGACTAGTTATAGGCTTTGGTGGCTGTGACTGGAGAAACTCGCATCAACAGTTACACAGCTGCATGTTGGAAAAGAATTTTCTGAAAAAGACAAAAATTTGAATTTAAAATTGAAATGTATTAAATTTTAAATTTAATAAAGTTTAATTTAAAATTTAATGAAAAGCAATTCATGTTACAGTCCTTCTCTCATACTCCAACAGAGAGAGAAGAGAGAGAAAGATAGGAGAGAGAGAGAGACACGGACACCCCAAAGCTCAGGAAATCCTTGAGCATGTACAGACTCGGTGAGCACAGCCTGGCCGTAGAGAAAGGCCGCCACAGACAGACCTGGATCCCCAGAGAAGACAGACTGTGACAGGTCCAGTACTCACAACACCAGGTGGAGAGCGAGCTGCACTTCCTGACTACCTGCCCGCTGCACCGAGACATCAGAGACACGAACAGAGAGACAGATCACAAACACCCAAACAAACTCTGAGAGCAACATCGACAAACTTCACTATCTGTTGGCTGAAGGACAACAAACACAACAGCAAGGTTTGAGACACGAAAAGAAGGAACAACGGACACAAACCACCATAAACCCAAAACAGGACATTAAACTGATACGTCACTTTATCTACGTACAATATAACAGTTCATAGGACAGCATAAATTTACACAGAAAACACATTTTTTACTGTTATTTCAACCCCACATCTCCTGTTGACACATTTATTTAGTGCAGAATATTAACTGTATGTACATCTACTTAATGTACAACCCCAATTCCAATGAAGTTTGGACGTTGTGTAAAATCTAAATAAAAACAGAATCCAATGATTTTCAAATCCTCTTCAACCTATATTCAACTGAAAACACCACAAAGACAAGATATTTAATGTTCAAACTGATAAACTTGATTGTTTTTGTGCAAATATTTGCTCATTTTGAAATGGATGCCTGCAACACGTTTCAAAAAGCTGGGACAGGGCAACAGAAGACTGGAAAAGTTGATGAATGCTCAAAGAACACTTAACTGGAAGCAGCTGAGTGTCATGATTGGGTATAAAAGGAGCATCTCCAAAAGTCTCAGCCGATCACAAGCAAAGATGGGGTGAGGATCTCCACTTTGTGAACAACTGTGTGAAAAAATAGTCCAACAGTTTAAGAACAATGTTTCTCAATGTTCAATTGCAAGGAATTTAGGGATTCCATCATCTATGGTCCATAATATATAATCAGAAGATTCAGAGAATCTGGAGAACTTTCTACATGTAAGTTGCAAGGCCGAAAACCAACATTGAATGCCCGTGACCTTCGATCCCTCAGGCGGCACTGCATTAAAAACCGAAATCATTGTGTAAAGGATCTTACTGTGTGGGCTCAGGAACACTTCAGAAAACCATTGTCAGTTAACACAGTTCGTCACTACATCTACAAGTGCAAGTTAAAACTCTACCATGCAAAGTGAAAGTCAAACATCAACAACATCCAGAAACGCCGCCGCCTTCTCTGGGCCCGAGCTCATTTGAAATGAACAGACACAAAGTGGAAAAGTGTGCTGTGGTCTGATGAGTCCACATTTCAAATTGTTTTTTGGAAATCATGGACGTCGTGTCCTCCGGACAAAAGAGGAAAAAGACCATCCAGATTGTTACCAGCACAAAGTTCAAAAGCCAGCATCTGTGATGGTATGGGGGTGTCTTAGTGCCCATGACATGGACAACTTACACATCTGTGATGGTATGGGGGTGTGTTAGTGCCCATGACACGGACAACTTACACATCTGTGATGGTATGGGGGTGTGTTAGTGCCCATGACACGGACAACTTACACATCTGTGATGGTATGGGGGTGTGTTAGTGCCCATGACATGGACAACTTACACATCTGTGATGGTATGGGGGTGTGTTAGTGCCCATGGCACAGACAACTTACACATCTGTGATGGTATGGGGGTGTGTTAGTGCCCATGACACGGACAACTTACACATCTGTGATGGTATGGGGGTGTGTTAGTGCCCATGACATGGACAACTTACACATCTGTGATGGTATGGGGGTGTGTTA